>NC_135237.1:1340000-1640000 GCF_051348905.1 Ranitomeya variabilis | reverse complement strand
CATGCGCAGTCTGAAACACTGGATGCAACGGACAGAAAATAGTTCCCTTGCACATTTTTCAAAGACGACGGGCCGCCAAAACCCGACGCATCCAGTGCACGACGGACGCAACGTGTGGCCATACGTCACAATCCATCGGCAATACAAGTCTACGGTAAAGAAACGCATACTGCGGGCACATTTGCAGGATGCGTTTTATTCCCAAAAGGATGCATTGTGAGGGGAAAAAAAAAGGAAATGCGCAAGTAGCCAAGGCTTCTTTCACACATCCGTTGGTACGCAGCCGTCGCTAAGCGTCAGCGCAATGTACCGACACATGTTGTGTAAATTCTGTGCAACGTGGGCAGCGTTCAATGCGTCCGCTGCCCATAGTTAAGTTCAAGGGAGGAGGGGCTGTAGTTCCGGTAGCGCCTGCGCACTTAAAATTGCAGGACCCGACGTACGAAAAGGGGTTCCCTTGAACATTTTTTCGCTACGACGGTCCACCAAATACCGACGCATCCAGTGCACGACGTATGGAACGTGTGTCCATACGTCGCAATGCGTCGGTAATACAAGTCTATGGTGAAAAAACGTATATTGCGGGCAACTTTGCAGGATGCGTTTTTCCACAGAACGAGGCATTGCAACGCTTGACGAAAGCCGGAAATGTGAAAGAAGCCTTACCTGCAATCTTTGCTGATTCAGATACTCCAGTAAAACCCCAAGCATCTGGAGGCGTTGTGGCCTGCGTACCCGGACGGTAGTGTCCACATGCTGTTCGGCATGCGGTGGGCTGCGTTCTTCCCTGCACTGTTCACCACCATTAGTTCTCCTGGTGAGGCCTGTCACAAAGTGCTTATATGGCTTTCCAAAATGGAGATTGAGAAGTAGTTGGACTAGGAAATGACATCATGTAAATATATATATATTTTTTTAAACTTTGTCTCTTTATTTAGCTTACAAAAACGCTGACAAATCCGCATAAAAAAACGCATAAAAACTGCACCAAAACTGCACTAAAAATCCGCACTAAAAACGCATAAAAACCGCAGGAATTGTCAGCTGCGTTTTCTGCCAGAAGATGCAGATTTTGTGCACCAAATCGGCATCGTGTGCACACAGCCTTCGGGCAGGCACAGCTCCGTGTCCTTCTTCCTCGATCTCTGACAGGATCCCACCCCTGTCAGGGACCAACTACCTGAGCGGAGCTCAGCCAGCAACTAACTCACTTGTCCTACAGGCAACCAGTTTGTGAGGAGTGTGACCTAATAAATAGGAGCAGAGCTCCCCCTGGTGGCCTGGAGTGTGAAATGTGTGGCATGTTTGTGATACCTGGATGCAGTTGTCCTTCTTTGCCTCCAAACGTAACATCACTCTTCCCTAGAGGAAAATGACATTACTGCAACGACCAGGACCCTGGGGCGCTGCAACTATGGCTTACATTCTCTATAACCGGTATTGGGCTGACTCGGACATTACCTGTGGCCCAGATAGTGATTTCACCATAGTAGCCAGTAATGGTCAGCCTTTGCCACAGGTGGGGTACAAGGATGTCACTATTAAAGTGGGGCGGGTAGAATTGAAGGCCCAAGGAATTGTGATTGTTGATATTGACCGACGTGAATGTAACCCCATGATGACCATTGGTACTACTGTCATTGAAAATTGTCTTGCCAAGGTTATGGTCTTGTTACAACAGGCGGCCAAAACTGCTGGTTCCAGTGAGCAACGTGTCCTGCAAAAAGAAATCAGAGCTCTGGGGCAGAGACAGCAAGTAGAACTGACTGGTGGAGAAGTCGGACGTGTCACAGTGAGTGATCCGATCCCCATTGCGATACCCCCCCAGGAGTGAGATGTTAATAGGGTGTCGGGCAGCAATTGGCTTCAGAGGTAAAGACTATCAGGCCCTGGTAGAACCTGTGTATTCAGATGGTAGGCCCACCATCCTGACAGCCAGAGGGGTGGTTGAGGTCCGCAAGGGAAGGGTGCCAGTACGTGTCCTTAACTGTGGAGAGAAAGAAGTCCACTTACCCAGATATGCCACACTTGCTAAGCTGTTTACTGTTAATAATAATGCAATATAGCCAACAGAACCCTTGGTCCCATCCAACCAGGCGGAGGACAATGGCTCTGCAGGACAAATGGAGGACTGGTGTCAGAAACTACATGTGGGCACTGACTCTACCCCATCACACCAAAAACAAGGGGCTTACCGGGTGATCCAAGAGTATGAGCGGGTATTCAGCAAACACCCCCTAGATTTTGGGCAGGTAAAAGGGGTTCAACATCATATCCCCACAGGAGATCACCCACCCATTAAAGAGAGGTACCGTCCGGTACCACCAGCTCATTATCAGTGTGCCAAGGACATGTTGCGAGAGATGAAGGAGGCTAGGGTAGTGAGAGACAGTTGTAGCCCCTGGGCAGCTCCATTAGTCCTTGTCAGGAAGAAGGATGGCACGATGAGGATGTGTGTAGATTACAGGCAGATAAACTGCATTACACACAAGGATGCATACCCACTGCCCCGGATAGAGGAGTCCTTAGCTGCTTTAACCCCTTCACGACATGCCTCGTACTACACTGTGTTCCAAATTATTATGCAAATTGGATTTAAGTGTCATAAAGATTTAATCGTTTTGTTTTTCAAATAAACTCATGGATGGTTTTGTGTCTCAGGGCTCAATGGATCACTGAAATCAATCTTAAACACATGTGATATTTAGTTTTCCAGGTGATTCTAATTAAAGGAAAACTACTTAAAAATGATGTTCCACATTATTAAGCAGGCCACAGGTTTCAAGCAATATGGGAAATATAAAGGATCTCTCTGCTGCTGAAAAGTGTTAAATAGTGCAATGCCCTGGTCAAGGGATGAAAACATTAGATATTTCACGAAAACTTAGGAGTGATCATCATACTATGAAGAGATTTATGACTGAAACAGAGTTCATGCAGATAAAGGCATATTGAGGAAGGTTTCTGCCAGACAAATTCATTGAATTAAGAGAGCAGCTGCCAAAATACCATTACAAAGCAGCAAAAAGTTATTTGAAGTTGCTGGTGCCTCTGGAGTCCCTCAAACCTCAAGGTGTAGGATCCTTCAACAGCTTGCTTTGGTGCATAAACCTACTATTCGGCCACTCCTAAACAGTGATCACAAGCAGAAATGGTTGCAGTGGGCGCAGACATACATGAAGACTATTTTTCAAGCAGTCTTGTTTACTGATGAGTAGTGTTGAGCATTCCGATACCGCAAGTATCGGGTATCGGCCGATACTTGCGGGTATCGGAATTCCGATACCGAGATCCGATACTTTTGTGGTATCGGGTATCGGTATCGAAACAACATTAATGTGTAAAATAAAGAATTAAAATAAAAAATATTGCTATACTCACCTCTCCGACGCAGCCTGGACCTCACCGAGGGAACCGGCAGCGTTCTTTGCTTAAAATGCGCGCTTTTACTTCCTTCCGTGACGTCACGGCTTGTGATTGGTCGCGTGCCGCCCATGTGGCCGCGACGCGACCAATCACAGCAAGCCGTGACATAATTTTCAGGTCCTCAATGCCTAATTCTAGGCATTCAGGAATTTAAAATTACGTTCCGGCTTGTGATTGGTCGCGTCGCGGTCACATGGGCGACGCGACCAATCACAAGCCGTGACGTCACGGGAGGCAGGAGACGCGCGCATTTTTAAAATTACGTCACGGCTTGTGATTGGTTGCGTGCCGCCCATGTGACCGCGACGCGACCAATCACAGCAAGCCGTGACGTAATTTCAGGTCCTCAATGCAGAAATAGGCATCAGGACCTGAAATTACGTCACGGCTTGCTGTGATTGGTCGCGTCGCGGTCACATGGGCGGCACGCAACCAATCACAAGCTGTGACGTAATTTTAAAAATGCACGCGTCTCCTGGGCGACCAATCACAAGCCGTGACGTCACGGAAGGAAGTAAAAGCGCGCATTTTAAGCAAAGAACGCTGCCGGTTCCCTCGGTGAGGTCCAGGCTGCATCGGAGAGGTGAGTATAGCAATATTTTTTATTTTAATTCTTTATTTTACACATTAATATGGATCCCAGGGCCTGAAGGAGAGTTTCCTCTCCTTCAGACCCTGGGAACCATCAGGAATACCGTCCAATACTTGAGTCCCATTGACTTGTATTGGTATCGGGTATCGGTATCGGATTAGATCCGATACTTTGCCGGTATCGGCCGATACTTTCCGATACCGATACTTTCAAGTATCGGACGGTATCGCTCAACACTACTGATGAGTGTCGAGCAACCCCGGATGGTCCAGATGGATGGAGTAGTGGATGGTTAGTGGATGGCCACCATGTCCCAACAAGGCTGCGACGTCAGCAAGGAGGTTGAGGAGTCATGTTTTGGTCCAGAACAGTTGGTAGGGCCCATTAAGGTTCCTGAAGGTGTGAAAATGACCTCTGCAAAGTGTATAGAGTTTCTGACTGACAACTTTCTTCCATGGTATAAAAAGCAGAAACGTGCCTTCAGGAGAAGAAGCATCTTCATGCATGGCAATGCACTATCTCATACGGTCATGCTGCAAAGAATACATCTGAGTCATTGGCTGCTATGGGCATAAAGGGAGATAAACTCATGGTGTGGCCACCATCTTCCCCTGACCTCAACCCTATAGAGAACCTTTGGATTATCATCAAGCAAAAGATCTATGAGGGTGGGAGGCAGTTCACATCAAAACAGCAGCTCTGGGAGGCTATTCCAACTTCATGCAAAGAAATACAAGCAGAAACTCTCCAAAAACTCACAAGTTCAATGGATGCAAGAATTGTGAGGGTGATATCAAAGAAGGGTTCCTATGTTAACATGTAACTTGGCCTGTTAGGATGTTTTGGAGTTAAATAGCTTTTTTCCTCAGTGAATGTGACCTCCTAATGCTGCAAATTCTTCAAATGAGCATTTTCAGTTCTTTAAAACATATCAAATGTTTAGAAATTCTACTGTGCCTAATAATTTGGAACAATGCATTTTAAGTTTTTATTCATTTTGGAGATTATACTGTTATCATTGGGAGGTTTCTTCAATAAAATTCGATGTATAATCTATCGGGTGATGACTTTTATTAGACTGACTGTCATTTGCACCGACCATTTAGGAAAATCAGAGAAAAATGTCATTTGCATAATAATTTGGAACATAGTGTAGTACTGCGCATGTCGTGTCTCCTCCTTTGAGGTGGGCTCACCGCCGGAGCCCACCTCAAAGTCGTGACATGTCGGCTGTTTTGTACAGCTGACATGTGCGCGCAATAGCGGCAGGCGAAATCGCGATTCACCCGCCGTTATTAACCTGTTAAATGCCGCTGTCAAATGCTGACAGCGGCATTTAACTACCTCTTCCAGCCGGAAATGAACTCATCGCTAACCCCCGTCACATGATCGGGGGTCGGCGATGTGTCAGGACAGTAATCATAGAGGTCCTTGAGACCTCTATGGTTACTGATGGCGGCCTGCTGTGAGCGCCCCCCTGTGGTCGGCGCTCATAGCAAGCCTGCATTTCAGCTACATAGGAGCGATCTGATGATCCCTCCTATGTAGCTGAGCCGATCGAGTGGTGCCAGCTTCTAGCCTCCCATAAAGGCTATTGGAGCATGGCACAAATTAAAAAAAAATGTTTTAAAAATATAAAAAATATATAAAAGTTTAAATCACCCCACTTTCGCCCCATTCAAAATAAAACAATAAAAAAAAATCAATAAAGATTAAAATTAACACACCTGCGCTCTAGCTAATGACAAGATACAGTAAGAAGACTGTGCAAATAAGCCTAGCAATATCACACCTGCATACGCGGTAATATATAATTGCAATAGGCAGACTGTGTCCGTCATACAGATATAACTGTTTAGGGTAAAAGACTGCCAATGAAGGAATGCCTGTTGGTGCACATACACTTACTATTCGTAGTGATGTTGATGGTCAGGGGAGTTGAAGAATGTCCAAAAACACTTCTTACTTGACGTGATGTGCTGCACCGTGCGGCTGGGGAAGGAGGTTACCCACGCCAGCTAACCCCAGATGGATGGCTCACCACTGGGAGTCCGGATGAGCAGGAACCGCCAACTCCTAGCGTGCCCCGGCCGGAAGCAACGCCGGAGCATTAGCGGTGTGTGCGGGGGGCGTGGCTAAAAAAGTGACGTCACAGGACCCTGACGAAGAAGGAGCAATCTCCTTCGAAACGCATTGGATTGGTTCCCCTGACACGCGCCCGCCCATTCTGTGACGTTCCTCAACTCCCCTGACCATCAACATCACTACGAATAGTAAGTGTATGTGCACCAACAGGCATTCCTTCATTGGCAGTCTTTTACCCTAAACAGTTATATCTGTATGACGGACACAGTCTGCCTATTGCAATTATATATTACCGCGTATGCAGGTGTGATATTGCTAGGCTTATTTGCACAGTCTTCTTACTGTATCTTGTCATTAGCTAGAGCGCAGGTGTGTTAATTTTAATCTTTATTGTATTTACTTTAGACAGGGTATAGCACAGACCTTGCCACCACACCAGCAGCCACAATTTCCTACTTTCTTTCCCCTTTTCTTCCCCTTTCCTTGTTTGTTTCATTGCCTGAACAGTGCAGCGCCAGTGTTTACCACTATTTTTATTAATAAAAAAAAATCAAACCTACTCATATTTGGTATCGCCACGTTCAGAATTGCCCGATCTATCAATAAAAAAAAAGCATTAACCTGATCCCTAAACAGCGTAGCGAGAAAAAAATTCGAAACGCCAGAATTACGTTTTTTTGGTCACCGTGACATTGCATTAAAATGCAATAACAGGCGATCAAAAGAACGAACAAAAGTGGTATCATTAAAAACGTCAGCTCAGCAAGCAAAACATTTTTTTTACCACTTACCGTAGATAAAAAATAACGTAAACATGTTTTGTGTCTATGAACTCGTAATGACCTGGAGAATCGTAATATCAGGTCAGTTTTAGCATTTAGTGAAGCTAGAAAAAAAGCCAAACAAAAAACAAGTGTGGGATTGCACTTTTTTTGCAATTTCACCACACTTGGAATTTTTTTCCTGTTTTCTAGTACAAGACATAGTAAAAGCAATGGTGACGTTCAAAAGTACAACTCGTCCCGCAAAAAAAACAAGCCCTCACATGGCCAAATTGACGGAAAAATAAAAAAGTTATGGCTCTGGGAAGGAGGGGAGCGAAAAACGAAAAAGCAAAAAAAGAAAAAAGGCCGCAGCAGGAAGGGGTTAAAATCTGCTATTTCTCCACCTTAGATCTCACTAGTGGGTATTGGCAGGTTCCCGTGGCAGAGGCGGATAAGGAAAAGACTGCCTTCACAACACCGATGGGTCTCTCGAATTCAACTACATGCCGTTCAGGCTGTGCAACGCGCCAGGAACATTCCAGAGGATGATGGACTGCTGTCTCGGGCATAAGAATTTTGAGAACGTCCTGTTGTACCTGGATGATGTCATCGTCTTCTCCAAGACATACGAAGACCACCTGAAACACCTGGCCGAGGTGTTTGAAGCTCTGCCTAACTTTGGCCTGAATGTAAAGCCATCTAAGTGTCACCTGTTAAAGCCCAAAATACAGTACCTGGGCCATGTCGTAAGCTCTGAAGGAGTGGCACCAGACCCTGACAAGGTCACCGTGATCAGGGACTGGCTGAAACCCAGCAACGTCCACCAAGTCCGGCAGTTCCTCGGGTTGGTAGGCTACTACCGAAGGTTCATTAAGGACTTCACTAAGATAGCCGCACAACTTCAAGACCTGTTAGTGAGCTAATCCAAGAAGACCAAGAGCAAGGGTCCTTCGTTTGAGTGGAACGACATGCTGGAAGGATCCTTCACTCGTTTGAAGTTGGCTCTCACTGGAGATGACGTACTGGCCTACCGTGACTATGATCAACTGTTTGTGCTCTACACAGACACCAGCAACGTGGGACTGGGAGCAGTGTTGTCCCAGGTGCAGAAAGGCAAAGAAAGAGTAATTGCCTACGCCAGCAGGAAGCTTTTTCCCACTGAAAGGAATCCCAAAAACTACAGTTCCTTCAAGCTGGAGTTCCTCGCCATAGTATGGGTGGTAACAGAGCGGTTCAAGCACTACCTGGCCTCAGCAGGATTCACCGTTTTCACGGACAACAACCCACTGACCCACCTGGAAACCGCGAAACTAAGTGCATTGGAGCAGCAATGGATGGCCCGGTTGTCCAACTACGAATTCACCATCAAGTACCGTGCAGGGCAATGCGTAGTCCAGGATGCCCCATTTACCAGAGGTGGGAGAAGATTCTGAAGCAAATGAAGAGATTGATTTGCCAGCTTTCCACTGCCCTGGGGTGACTCAGTATTCCCATCATGTGAGGAACAAGCGTAATGATCAGCGAGAAGCCATGCTGAACCCATTGCCCCACCATGGATGGGCAGAGATGCAGGATAGTGACGCAGCAGTCCTCCTGGTAGGTCTGTTGGCAATAAAGTCACCATTGGTCTCAGGGACACTGGGGCAGATGTGACCCTGCCGATATCATACCAGGAAAGACTATGTCTATAACCAGGATTGGAGGGGTCAGCCCTGCCGTGCCCATGGCCCGTGTGTACCTGGACTGGGGAGCAGGGAAAGGATTGAGGGAAGTGGGAGTATCAGATGCTATCCCCATCAATGTGTTGCTGGGAACGGACCTGGGAAGGATGGTGTCCCACTATGTTCCTCCCTTGCAGGTAAATGCTACAGAGAAGGTGAAAGCAAGTGACCCACCTGAGATCCCGTGCGAGGAGGGAAAATGTCCCAGTGCACAGGACTGTAAATATGTGGCAGCTGTAACCCGGAGTCAGGCGGCGGCTGAGACTCAGGCCCAGAGATTAGAGGATGAGTTTCAGACAGAACTGCCAGGACAGGAGGCCCATACTGTGGTCCCGGAGCCTCCTCACATGGCAGACCCAACAAGGTCCCTGATAACAGACACTGAAAACTCAGCTGCAGACCAGCTTCTGGCAGTCACACTAGACCAGGGCCTGCAGGCTGACAGTCAGAGCTTTCAGGAGGCCCTGCAGACAGATGTCAGTCTGGAGGAGCTCAGATGTCTTGCAGACCGACACCCTGCTGCTTCTGGCAAAGAGAGAGTATACTGGAACCAGGGCAGACTGTATACAGAGACTATCCCCACGGATACTACAGAATCTTGGGACTATGAAAGGTGGCTGATCGTCCCTTATTCATTTAGGGAACAATTACTGAGAATTGCCCATGAAATTCCTTCGGCCGGACACCTTGGAATACAAAAGACTAAAGCTCGCCTGACACATAACTTCTAATGGCCCAAGATGGGGACAGATATTGCCAATTACTGTCGGTCATGTGTAGTTTGTCAGAGAGTTGGAAAGGCTGGGAATATACAGAAAGCTCCATTGATACCACTGCCTGTGATTGATGAGCCTTTCCAGCGTGTGGCTGTGGATATCATAGGGCCACTTGCAATCCCTAGAAGCTCTGGCAAAAAGTACATCCTCACAGTGGTGGACTATGCTACACGATACCCGGAAGCTGTGGCACTGTCCTCCATCCGAGCAGACAAAGTGGTGGATGCTTTACTGACTGTGTTCTCTCGTGTGGGTTTCCCCAGGGAAATGTTAACTGATCAGGGAACCCAGTTCATGTCTGATCTGATGGAAAGCCTCTGTGAAAGAATACAAGTACAGCATTTTGTGGCCAGAACCTATCATCCCCAAACCAACGGACTCTGCGAGCGTTTTAACGGAACATTAAAGCAAATGCTCAAAATGCTGGTGGAGACTGAAGGGAGAGACTGGGAGCGCTATCTCCCCCATCTGTTGTTTGCCTACAGAGAGGTACCCCAGGCGTCTACTGGATTCTCCCTCTTTGAACTGGTTTATGGGAGGAGGGTCAGGGGGCCACTTGATTTGATTAAGGACTGTTGGGAGGGCGACCCCAAAACTACGGGAGTCTCAGTGGTTGGATATGTACTGCGGCTCAGAGAGAGAATGCAAAAACTGAGGAACCTGGCCCATGAGAACATGACCCAGGCCCAAATCAACCAGAAGGTCTGGTACAACCGTAATGCCAGACTGAGGGCCTACGAGGAAGGGCAGAAGGTTTGGGTGTTGGCCCCTGTGTTACAGAATAAATTGCAGGCCGCATGGGAGGGACCATACACTATACATAAGCGGCTGAATGATGTTAAAGGGAACCTGTCACCCCGTTTTATGAAGATGAGCTAAAAATAGCATTAAACAGGGGCAGAGCTGGGCGTTACATTAGTGTCTTTGTGTGCCTTTATTACCCACCTATGCTGCCGAAATACCTTTGTAAAGTCGCCGTTTTCTGCTGTCACTCACGCTGGTCTGGTCCTATGGGCGTGGTGACAGCGCTGTTTCTCCCCCAGAATCCTGCTCATCATTACGTTGGTGGCGTAGTGGTGTGCGCATGTCCAAAAGGCGAATCCACTGCCCAGGTGATGAAAAACAGCGCGATCTGCGTTATTCAGCCGTTTACCAGAGGGCGCGGCCATCTTTCCTGTGGCCGCGCGTGCGCAGATGGAGTGCTCTGCTGCCCGGGGCTTCAGGAAAATGGCCACCGCGATCTCCATCTGCGCATGCGCGGAATCCCGCGGCCATTTTCCTGAAGCCCAGGGCAGCAGAGTGCTCCATCTGCACACGCGCGGCCACAGGAAAGATGGCCGCGCCCACCGGTAAACGGCTGAATAGCGCAGATCGCGCTGTTTTTCATCACCTGGGCAGTGGATTCGCCTTTTGGACATACGCACAACACACTACACCACCAACGTAATGATGAGCAGGATTCTGGGGGAGAAACAGCACTGTCACCACGCCCATAGGACCAGACCAGCGTGAGTGACAGCAGAAAACGGCGACTTTACAAAGGTATTTCGGCAGCATAGGTGGGTAATAAAGGCACACAAAGACACTAATGTAACGCCCAGCTCTGCCCCTATTTAACGCTATTTTTAGCTCATCTTCAAAAAACGGGGTGACAGGTTCCCTTTAATTATGTGGTGACACTAGATGAGCATCCAATTCTGTACCTAAGCAGGAAACTCCTGCCCAGAGAAGTGGCTTATGTGTTGTGAATTCCGTCTGGGCTCCCTCTGGTGGCCTTTAGCGATACTGCGGGTCTGGAGCTGGGCTCAGCTGCCTCATTTCCTGCTATGCTGGTTCCTATTTAACTCCACCTGGACCTTTACTTGTTGCCTGCTGTCGTTGTATTCAGTACTGGTTCTGACCTCTCCTGGATTTTCCTGGTGACCTGTCTATTTCTGAGAAGCTAAGTCTTGCTAGTTCTTTTTGCTCATTGTTTCCTTGAATATGTTTCTCAGTATATGATGTGTTCAGTCCAGCTTGCTTATATGTGATTTTTCGCTTGCTGGTAGCTCTGGGGAGCAGAGTGCGCCCCTCACATCGTGAGTCGGTGTGGGGGTTCTTGTACTTTCTGCGTGGATAGTTTTTGGTAGTTTTTGTACCGACCGCACAGATCCCTGCTATCTTCTGTCTATTTAGTGTTAGCGGGCCTCATTTGCTTAAACCTGTTTTTCATTCCTATGTTTGTATTTTCCCCTTAACTCACCATTATTATTTGTGGGGGGCTGCCTAAACTTTAGGGTTATTTCTCTGAGGCAAGTGAGGCTTTGCTTTCTCTCTAGGGGTAGCTAGTTCCTCAGGCGGTGAAGAGGCGTCTAGGTTTTTAGGTAACGCTCCACGGCTGCCTTTAGTGTGTGTGGACAAGATCAGGATTGCGGTCGGTATAGTTCCCACATCCCCGGAGCTTGTCCTACTATTCAGGTTTACCTATCAGGTCACTTTGGTGATCCTACCACCGGATCATAACAGTACAGCAGGCCCGTAAAGAGTTAATGCATAGCAAAAGAGGGATAAGAGAAATCCTGAGTTCATTTTTTTTTTTCCCTCTGCAGTGTGTCTAGCCTCTCTCCTCCCCTTAATCTCTGGGTGGTTCAGAATTCAGTGGCAGCTATGGACCTTCAGAGTCTGTCTTCTAGTGTGGATCATCTCACTGCTAGGGTACAAGGCATTCAGGATTATGTAGTCCGCAGTCCTATGTCAGAGCCTAAGATACCAATTCCTGAGCTGTTCTCCGGAGACAGATCTAGGTTTTTGAACTTTAAAAATAATTGCAAATTATTTCTTTCTCTGAGACCTCATTCCTCTGGTGATCCAGTTCAGCAAGTTAAAATTATTATTTCTTTGTTGCGTGGTGACCCTCAAGATGGGGCATTCTCTCTGGCACCGGGAGATCCTGCATTGCAAAATGTGGATGCGTTTTTTCTGGCGCTTGGAGTGCTTTATGAGGAACCTAATCTGGTAGACCAAGCAGAAAAGGTTTTGCTGGCTCTCTCCCAGGGTCAGGATGAAGCAGAGGTTTTCTGTCAGAAGTTTAGGAAATGGTCTGTGCTCACTCAATGGAATGAGTGTGCCCTGGCAGCGATTTTCAGAAAGGGTCTTTCTGAAGCCATTAAGGATGTTATGGTGGGGTTCCCCACGCCTGCGGGTCTGAATGAGTCAATGTCTTTGGCCATTCAGATTGATCGGCGCTTACGGGAGCGCAAACCAGTGCACCATCTGGCGGTATTTTCTGAGCAGAAGCCTGAGTCTATGCAATGTGACAGGATTCTGACCAGAATTGAACGGCAAAATCACAGACGTCAGAATGGGTTGTGCTTTTACTGTGGTGATTCTGCTCATGTTATCTCAGATTGTTCTAAGCACATAAAAAACTTCGCTAAGTCTGTCACCATTGGTACTGTACAGCCTAAATTCATTTTGTCTGTTACTTTGATTTGCTCTCTGTCATCCTACTCAGTTATGGCTTTTGTGGATTCAGGTGCTGCCCTGAATTTGATGGATTTGTCTTTTGCCAGGCGCTGTGGTTTTATCTTGGAGCCTTTGCAATTCCCTATTCCACTAAAGGGAATTGATGCCACGCCATTGGCCAAGAATAAACCTCAGTACTGGGCTCAAGTGATTCACTTTCTTGTGTTACATAATTTGCATGATGTTGTCGTGTTAGGTCTGCCATGGCTGCAGGCTCATAATCCAGTCCTGGATTGGAAAGCAATGTCTGTGTCAAGTTGGGGTTGCCAGGGGATTCATGGCGATGCTCCTTTGGTGTCTATTGCTTCTTCTACTCCTTCTGAAGTCCCTGAATTTTTGTCGGACTACCAGGATGTATTTGATGAGCCCAAGTCCAGTGCCCTACCTCCTCATAGGGATTGTGATTGCGCCATAAATTTGATTCCTGGTAGTAAGTTCCCTAAGGGACGACTTTTTAATTTGTCTGTACCAGAACATGCCGCTATGCGGAGTTATATCAAGGAGTCTTTGGAGAAGGGGCATATTCGCCCATCCTCCTCCCCTTTGGGTGCGGGGTTCTTTTTTGTGGCCAAGAAGGATGGTTCTCATAGACCCTGTATAGATTATCGCCTTCTAAATAACATCACGGTCAAATTTCAGTATCCTTTGCCACTGTTGTCGGATCTGTTTGCTCGGATTAGGGGGGCTAGTTGGTTCACCAAGATAGATCTTCGTGGAGCGTATAATCTTGTGCGTATAAAGCAGGGCGATGAATGGAAAACAGCATCCAATACGCCCGAAGGCCATTTTGAGTACTTGGTGATGCCTTTTGGGCTTTCTAATGCCCCTTCTGTGTTCCAGTCCTTCATGCACGATATCTTCTGAGAATATCTGGATAGGTTTATGATTGTGTACCTAGATGATATTTTGGTCTTTTCTGATGATTGGGAATCTCATGTGAAGCAGGTCAGGATGGTATTTCAGGTCCTGCGAGCCAATGCCTTGTTTGTGAAGGGCTCTAAATGTCTCTTCGGAGTCCAGAAGGTTTCCTTTTTGGGCTTTATTTTTTCTCCTTCTACCATTGAGATGGATCCAGTCAAGGTCCAGGCTATTTATGACTGGACTCAACCTACATTGGTAAAGAGTCTTCAGAAGTTCTTGGGTTTTGCTAATTTTTACCGTCGCTTCATCACTAATTTTTCCAGTGTGGTTAAGCCTTTGACGGATTTGACCAAGAAGGGTTCTGATGTGACGAATTGGTCTCCTGCGGCCGTGGAGGCCTTTCAGGAGCTCAAACGTCGGTTCTCTTCGGCTCCTGTCTTGCGTCAGCCGGATGTCTCTCTGCCCTTCCAGGTCGAGGTTGATGCTTCTGAGATTGGAGCTGGGGCTGTCTTGTCACAGAGAAGCTCTGATGGCTCTGTGATGAGGCCATGTGCTTTCTTTTCAAGAAAGTTTTCGCCTGCCGAGCGGAATTATGATGTTGGTAATCGGGAGTTGTTGGCAATGAAATGGGCATTTGAGGAGTGGCGACATTGGCTTGAGGGAGCCAAACATCGTGTGGTGGTCTTGACGGATCACAAGAATTTGACTTATCTCGAGTCTGCTAAACGGCTAAATCCTAGACAGGCTCGATGGTCGCTGTTTTTCTCCCGTTTCGATTTCATGGTTTCATACCTTCCGGGTTCGAAGAACGTGAAGGCTGATGCTCTTTCTAGGAGCTTTGTGCCTGACTCTCCGGGAGTTTCTGAACCGGCTGGTGTCCTCAGAGAGGGGGTGATTTTGTCTGCCATCTCCCCTGATTTGCGACGGGTACTGCAGGAATTTCAGGCCAATAGACCTGACCGTTGTCCACCGGAGAGACTGTTTGTCCCGGATAGATGGACCAGTAGAGTCATTTCCGAGGTTCATTCTTCGGTGTTGGCGGGTCATCCTGGGATTTTTGGTACCAGGGATTTGGTGGCGAGATCCTTTTGGTGGCCTTCCTTGTCGCGGGATGTGCGTTCCTTTGTGCAGTCCTGTGGGATTTGTGCTCGGGCCAAGCCTTGCTGTTCTCGTGCCAGTGGATTGCTTTTGCCTTTACCTGTCCCGAAGAGGCCCTGGACGCATATTTCCATGGATTTTATTTCAGATCTTCCAGTCTCTCAGAAGATGTCTGTTATCTGGGTGGTTTGTGATCGTTTTTCTAAAATGGTCCATTTGGTGCCCTTGCCTAAGCTGCCTTCCTCCTCCGATTTGGTTCCACTGTTTTTTCAGAATGTGGTTCGTTTGCATGGTATTCCTGAGAATATTCTGTCTGACAGAGGATCCCAGTTTGTGTCCAGATTTTGGCGGTCCTTTTGTGCTAAGATGGGCATTGAATTGTCTTTTTCATCGGCCTTCCATCCTCAGAAAATGGCCAAACCGAACGAACTAATCAGACCTTGGAGACTTATCTGAGATGTTTTGTTTCTGCGGATCAGGATGATTGGGTGACTTTTTTGCCATTGGCTGAGTTCGCCCTCAATAATCGGGCTAGTTCTGCTACTTTGGTTTCACCTTTTTATTGCAATTCTGGTTTTCATCCTCGTTTTTCCTCAGGTCAGGTTGAGCCTTCTGACTGTCCTGGGGTGGATTCTGTGGTGGATAGGTTGCAGCAGATTTGGAACCACGTGGTGGACAATTTGACGTTGTCACAAGAGAAGGCTCAGCGCTTTGCTAACCGCCGTCGCTGTGTGGGTCCCCGACTTCGTGTGGGGGATTTGGTATGGTTGTCTTCTCGTTATGTTCCGATGAAGGTTTCCTCTCCTAAGTTTAAGCCTCGTTTCATCGGTCCTTATAAGATTTTGGAAATCCTCAACCCTGTGTCATTTCGTTTGGACCTCCCAGCATCATTTGCCATTCACAATGTGTTCCATAGGTCATTGTTGCGGAGATATGTGGTGCCTGTGGTTCCTTCTGTTGACCCTCCTGCTCCGGTCTTGGTCGAGGGAGAATTAGAGTATGTGGTGGAGAAGATCTTGGATTCTCGTGTTTCGAGACGGAAGCTTCAGTACTTAGTTAAATGGAAGGGCTATGGTCAGGAGGATAATTCCTGGGTTGTCGCCTCTGATTTCCATGCGGCCGATTTGGTTCGTGCCTTTCATTCGGCTCGTCCTGATCGGCCTGGGGGCTCTGGTGAGGGTTCGGTGACCCCTCCTCAAGGGGGGGGGTACTGTTGTGAATTCCGTCTGGGCTCCCTCTGGTGGCCTTTAGCGATACTGCGGGTCTGGAGCTGGGCTCAGCTGCCTCATTTCCTGCTATGCTGGTTCCTATTTAACTCCACCTGGACCTTTACTTGTTGCCTGCTGTCGTTGTATTCAGTACTGGTTCTGACCTCTCCTGGATTTTCCTGGTGACCTGTCTATTTCTGAGAAGCTAAGTCTTGCTAGTTCTTTTTGCTCATTGTTTCCTTGAATATGTTTCTCAGTATATGATGTGTTCATTCCAGCTTGCTTATATGTGATTTTTCGCTTGCTGGTAGCTCTGGGGAGCAGAGTGCGCCCCTCACATCGTGAGTCGGTGTGGGGGTTCTTGTACTTTCTGCGTGGATAGTTTTTGTACCGACCGCACAGATCCCTGCTATCTTCTGTCTATTTAGTGTTAGCGGGCCTCATTTGCTTAAACCTGTTTTTCATTCCTACGTTTGTATTTTCCCCTTAACTCACCGTTATTATTTGTGGGGGGCTGCCTAAACTTTGGGGTTATTTCTCTGAGGCAAGTGAGGCTTTGCTTTCTCTCTAGGGGTAGCTAGTTTCTCAGGCTGTGAAGAGGCGTCTAGGTTTTTAGGTAACGCTCCACGGCTGCCTTTAGTGTGTGTGGATAGGATCAGGATTGCGGTCGGTATAGTTCCCACATCCCCGGAGCTTGTCCTACTATTCAGGTTTACCTATCAGGTCAGTTTGGTGATCCTACCACCGGATCATAACACTTATGCCACCATTGAAAAGGAATGTTTGGCAATTGTGTGGGCTCTGCAGAAGCTGCAACCATACCTCTATGGGAGCAACTTCACCGTCATCACAGATCATAACCCATTGAGTTGGCTCAACAGAGTAGTTGGGGACAACGGGAAATTGCTTAGATGGAGTTTGATACTTCAGCAATATGATTTCACAATTCAGCATAAGAAGGGAGTCGATCATGGCAATGCTGATGGCCTATCTCACCAAGGTGGGGCAGAACCAGATACGTGCTCAGGAGCTGACCTGTAAGTCAACCCCTACGCACGTTTATAAGGAGGGAGGTGTAGTGAAATGTGTGTGTATGTATGTATGTGTACTGTATATATCTCTATATATAATTGTCTAAGGGGTACTTCCGTCTTTCTGTCTGCAACTTCCGTCACGGAAATCCCGCGTCACTGATTGGTCTCGCCAGCTGCCTGTCATGGCTGCCGCGACCAATCAGCGACGGGCATAGTCCGATTAGTCCCTCCATACTCCCCGCAGTCAGTGCCTGGCGCACGCATACTTCCCTCCACTCACTGCTCCCACAGGGCTAATGCCTGCGGTAACGGACCGTGCTATGCCGCGGGTAACGTTACCGCTGCTATTAACCCTGTGTGTCCCCAACTTTTTACTATTGATGCTGCCTATTCAGGGTCAATAGTAAAAAAAATCTAATGTTAAAAATAATAAAAAAACAAAAAACCTGCTATACTCACCCTCCGTAGTCCGATGATGCGCTTGTGGCTGCCACCATTTTCCGTTACCAGAGATGCTTTGTGAAATTACCCAGAAGACTTAGCGGTCTCGCAAGACCGCTAAGTCATCTGGGTAATTTCGCAATGCATCCTGGGAACGGAAGATGGTGGCAGCCGCGCGCATAGGGACAGCTTCGCTGGATCCCAGGGGGTGAGTATTCAACTATTTTTTGTTTTAATTATCTTTTTTAACACGGATATGTGCCCACACTGCTATATACTACACTATGTGGGCAGTGTTATATAGCGCGTGGGCTGCGTTATATACAGCGTGCCTGCTATATACTACGTGGCCAGTGTTATATACTACGAGGGCAGTGTTACATACCGCGTGGGCAGTGTTATATACCGCGTGGGCCGTGTTATATACCGCGTGGGCTGCGTTATATACCACGTGGGCTGCTATATACTATGTGGGCAGTGTTATATACTACGTGGGCAGTGTTATATACCGCGTGGGCAGTGTTATATACCGCGTGGCTGCTATATACTACGTGGCCAGTGTTATATACTATGTGGGCAGTATTATATACCGCGTGGCTGCTATATACTGCGTGGGCTGTGTTATATACTATTTGGGCTGTGTTATACACTGCGTGGCCACTGTTATATATTGTGTGGCCTGTATTAACGCATCGGGTATTCTACAATATGTATGTATGTATATAGCAGCCACATAGTATATAGCACAGGCCACGTAGTATTTGTCTGCTATATACTACATGGCTCCTATATACTACATGGCCTGTGCTATATACTATGTGGCTGCTATATACATACATACATATTCTAGAATACCCGATGCATTAGAATCGGGCCACCATCTAGTATATATATATATGTATATATATATATATATATATATATATATATATATACACACACACATATATATATATATGTGTGTGCAGTGGACTATGTATAGATTTATTGTGTCACTGGCAATAATGTAACATCTGTCTTGAAAAACTGCATGTCGCACCCAGGTGTTTATATGTATTTTCCTAGAGCAAGTAGAATTCTGTCTCCAATCTCACCAAGGGGTCCTGCTGGAAGCCCAGAAGAAAGGTAACATTTGGCACTTCCTAGCTCTTGGAAGAGAGATGTTAATTACAGCCTGATAGTATCTCTGGGAGAGCTGTTACACAAAGGATCTCGAGAGAAAATAATATATTCATTGGGGGGCGCAGCCGTGGTTCAATCAAAAACCAAGCAATTATGATATTAACCTGAGAGGCTGGCCTAGAAACCTGACCTCCAGACCAAAGTTATAAAGTAGACCTGATACCTAAAAAACGTGTTCACATGTGAGGGCAGCCTGAGAAGCTGATGTGTTCCACCAACTCCATTCACCCCCCCTCAGGGAGCAGAAAGCAAACTACCAGTTAGATGATTTCTATAAGTGTCTCCTGTTTATTTTTATACTGTTTTGCATAAGTTGTATGTCTTTTTATTATCATATTTTTATACCTTTTCTTGCTGTAAGCACTGAACCTTTTGTTATTAAAGTATAAAACCTTAACAAGTTGAACCTTGAATGTTATGTTTTAAAAGAATCCATAGCCTAAGGTGTGTGAGCCTTATGAGTGGCAGGCATTATTAGTGTTAATATTTCCGGGACTCATCACCCGTGTATTCGGTGAGTGGTGCAGTGTGTATGAGAGGGTGTGTGGCCTGGGTCGGTGTGTGATTTATGCTCCCATTACAGCATAGGACAGAGGTTTAATGCTGGACTGAGAGTGGGGAGATAGAATAACCCTTGCAGGCACAACCCCAAGACACGTGCTGAGAGCGGGCACGTGACGAATTAGTTACACCACGAAGAAGGGATCCGTGACAGGCCCATGCAACCTGCGCAGAAAGGAAGTGATAGCCAGAGGGCTCCCCTACAGCCCATAGTCACCAAACAGTCACTTGAACTGGTGGCCTTAGACCACGTGAAGCTAACTCCAAGCCAGTTGGGCTAAGTTTATGCTTTCACCATAGTGGACCATTACTCTAGATTCCTGGTAGTCGTGCCTGTCAAGGACCAGACAGCGAAGACAGCGGCCAAAGCCTTTCAACAACACTTTTGTCGACCACATGGCTACCATGAGAAGGTACTTACCAAAGCCCAGCCTTTGAAGCGGAAGTGTTCCAGGAGTTCTGTAACCTGTACGGATGAAAGAAGATAAGAACAACACCGTACCATCCACAGACCAATGGCATTTGTGAAACGATGAACCAATTGGTAACTGACTTACTGAAAACCTTGCCTTTGGAAGAAAGAAACTTCTGGCCAAAGAAGTTGCCAGACTTGGTAGATCTGTACAATCACATCCCAGTGAATTCCACCAACTGCACTCGTCTACCTGATGAGAGGAAGATGTAGCAAATTACCTGTTGATCTGGAAATGGGAGTCCTCACACCAGAACCAACCTCACCAGATGCAGATTGGGATACTGAGCGACAACAGAAATACCGCCAAGTACAAGAGTGTGTAGAAAGAAGCTTGTCCCAGGCAAGACAAAAACAAGAGCGAAACTACAATCAATGTGCCCCTGCAATTCCCTTGTCACCAGGTGAACAAGAGCTAAAGCGAAAAAGAAGAATGCACAAACTTGATGACCAGTGGGAAGCAGAACCATATACCATCTTGCAATCGAATTTTGATAATACTAAACTGTGCCTTGTAAGCAAAGATGGAGGAGAAACCTCGACTGCGGGATCATCTTATAATATGCCCTGACAAACTGAGAGACAAGGAAAAAGACCCAGGTACTTCTCAACCTACGGAAGAAGAGGAAAAGAGAATCCATACTGTTTTTGGAGATTTTCCCCAGTCCTGGATTCAAGTACATCAAGCCATAGTGGTGCCTGTTTTGACTTTTCCCCAGTTGGAAATACCAGAACAAGACGTGATTCAAAACCATCCTGAAGCAGAAGAGACTCTAGACCAGCGGGCTCAAGCAACAGACGTCGCACCAGCAGTGGAACCAGAGAATCCACCCTCTGCTATCGGTGAATCTGTCAGACCCATGGTGAGTCTAAGAAATCGCAGACAGTTGCCCAGTTTACCCATACAATGCAGTCCTACAAGTAGCACAGACACTAGTGGGTTCACAACAGCAGCAGTAGACATGTTAGACCAGGGTAGATCATCAGAAGTACCTGAACTGCGTAGATCTAAGGCCATGTGCACACGTTCAGTATTTTTCGCGGTTCTTTTGCGTTTTTTTCGCTATAAAAACGTGATAAAAACGCTTACATATGCCTCCTATTATTTACAGTGTATTCCGCATTTCTTGTGCAAATGTTGCATTTTTTTCCACGAAAAAAATCGCATCGCGGAAAAAAAAGCAACATGTTCATTAAATTTGCGGAATTGCAGGGATTCCGCACTCCTAGGAATGCACTGATCTGCTTACTTTCCGCATGGGGCTATGCACACCATGCAGGAAGTAAGCAGATTATGTGCGGTTGGTATCCAGGGTGGAGGAGAGGAGACTCTCCTCCACGGACTGGGCACCATATAATTGGTAAAAAAAAAAAGAATTAAAATAAAAAATAGTCATATACTCACCTTCGATGGGCCCGGAGTCTTCCCGCCTCTCATCGGTGCATGCTGCCGCTTCCGTTCCTATAGATGGTGTGTGCGAAGGACCTGCGATGACGTCGCGTTCTTGTGATTGGTCGCGAGACCGGTCATGTGACCGCTCACGTGACCGCGACGTCATGGAAGGTCCTGCGCACACACACCATCTATAGGAACGGATGCCGCTGAGGAGATCAGCTGTCTGCAGGTGAGTATAACCATTTTCTTTATTATTTTTAAACATTCTATCTTTTACTATTGATGCTGCATAGGCAGCATCTATAGTAAAAAGTTGGTCACACTTGTCAAACACTATGTTTGACAAGTGTGACCAACCTGTCAGTCAGTTTTCCAAGCGATGCTACAGATCGCTTGGAAAACTTTAGCATTCTGCAAGCTAATTTCGCTTGCAAAATGCTAAAAAGAACGAGAAAAAAACGGGAAAAAAACGCAAAAAAAAAATGCGGATTTCTTGCAGAATATTTCCGGTCTTCTTCAGGAAATTTCTGCAAGAAATCCTGACGTGTGCACATACCCTAAGTGTAGTACCAGAGGTCAAATCCCAGCCCGTTAACAGGGATTAGTAAAATGTCAATAATTGTTGTTATCTATTTTAAAATGTTTGCTTATGCTTAATACAGGTTTAAAATGGACAATAGGGTAATGGACAGTGAATTGCCCAAAAACTGTCACTGTACATAGTTGGCACCTCCAAGATGCACCCTGGTTCTACCCACATTACCAGTGTGGGTAGGGTGTTGTGAACTCTGTTCTCGAACTCCCTCCTGTGGTCAGGAATGGTATTTCTGTGAGTTCTGTCCGTGGGTTCCCTCTGGTGGCTGAAAGTGGAGCTGCTGGTCTGGAGGTGGCTTCCTCAGCTGCATCGTTTAAGACTGGGCCGGTTCCTCTATTTAACTCTGCTCAGATCATTACCTGATGCCAGTTGTCAATGTATCTGTACTGGTTCAGATCTCACTTGGATCTCCTGATGACCTGTCTACTTCAGCAGAAGCTAAGTCCCTGTTAAGCTCATTTGTTGTTCATTTGTGTGCTGAATATATTTCTGAGTACCTGCTAAGTTTTGTCCAGCTGGCTATCATGATATTGTCTCGCTAGCTGGAAGCTCTGGGTTGCAGAGTGGCACCTACCGCGCCGTGAGTCGGCGCGGGGGGTTTCTTGCTCACTCTGCGTGGCTTTTTGTAGTTTTTTGTGCTGACCGCAAAGATCCCTTTATCTATCTTCTGTCTATTTAGTAAGTCGGGCCTCCTTTGCTGAAACCTGTCTCATTCCTATGTTTGTGCCTTCCTCTTAACTCACAGTCAATATATGTGGGGGGCTGCTCTTTTCCTTTGGGGGATTTCTCTGAGGCAAGGTGAGGCTATATTTCTCTTTAGGGGTAGTTACCTCTCAGGCTGTGAAGAGTCGTCTAGGCAGAGTCAGGTACGATCCACGGCTAATTCTAGTGTGTGTGATAATAGATTAGGGCTGCGGTCAGCAGAGCTCCCACTTCCCAGAGCTCGCTCTATTTTGCAGTTTTGACTATCAGGTCATTCCCGGTGCTCCTAACCACCAGGTCCAGCCATAACAGTACAACTGGACATAAAGTGTTAATGCATCTCAATAGAGGGATAAGAGAAGTTCTGAGACCATTTTTTTTTCTCTGCAGTGTGTTTAGTCTTTTTTTTCCCCTAAACCTCTGGGTGGTTCAGGACTCAGGTGTAGATATGGACATTCAAGGTCTGTCCTCATGTGTGGATTCAGGCGCAGCCCTGAATTTGATGGACTTAGAGTATGCCAGGCGCTGTGGTTTTTTCTTGGAGCCCTTGCAGCATCCTATTCCATTAAGGGGAATTGATGCTACGCCTTTGGCCAAGAATAAGCCTCAGTACTGGACCCAGTTGACCATGTGCATGGCTCCTGCACATCGGGAAGATATTCGCTTTTTGGTGTTGCATAATTTGCATGATGTGGTCGTGTTGGGTTTGCCATGGATACAGGTCCATAATCCAGTATTGGACTGGAAATCTATGTCTGTGTCCAGTTGGGGTTGTCAAGGGGCCCATGGTGATGTTCCAGTGTTGTCAATTTCTTCTTCCACTCCTTCTGAAGTACCTGAGTTTTTGTCGGATTACCAGGATGTATTTGATGAGCCCAAGCCCAGTGCCCTGCCTCCTCATAGGGATTGTGATTGTGCTATTAATTTGATTCCTGGTAGTAAGTTTCCTAAGTCCCGACTTTTCAATTTATCTGTGCCAGAACACGCCGCTATGCGGAGCTATATAAAGGAGTCCTTGGAGAAAGGGCATATTCGCCCGTCGTCTTCACCGTTGGGAGCAGTGTCATGAATCCCCAATAGCTAGGGATAGCACAGGACAAGCAAAGTACAAATAAATAACGGACGAGCTCTAGGGTGATGGAACCTGGGCTGACCGTTGCCCTACGCCTGACAAACGCAACTAGAGATAGCCAGGGAGCGTGCCTACGTTGGTTCTAGACGCCACGCACCAGCCTAAGAGCTAACTAGTACTGCAGAGAAAATAAGACCTCACTTGCCTCCAGAGGAACGAACCCCAAAAGATATAGTTGCCCCCCACATGTATTGACGGTGAAATGAGAGGAAGGCACACACATAGAGATGATATATATAGCTTTAGCAAATTGAGGCCCGCTGTAAACTAGAAAGCAGAACGATACAAAAGGGGACTGAGCGGTCAGCAAAAAACCCTAATCAAAAAAACCATCCTGAGATTACAAGAACCCATGTGCCAACTCATGGCACATGGGGAGAACCTCAGTCCACTAGAGCTACCAGCTAGCATAGAGACATAATAAGCAAGCTGGACAAAAAACCAAACAACTGAAAATCAGCACTTAGCTTATCCTGAAAGATCTGGGAGCAGGTAGGCAGGAACCAAACAGAGCACATCTGAATACATTGTTAGCCGGCAAGGGAATGACAGAAAGGCCAGGTAAAATAGGAAACACCCAGCCTCTGATGGACAGGTGGAAACCAAAGGCCGCAACCCACCAAAGTCACCCAGTACCAGCAGTAACCACCAGAGGGAGCCCACAAACAGAATCCACAACAGTACCCCCCCCTTGAGGAGGGGTCACCGAACCCTCACGAGAACCCCCAGGGCGATCAGGGTGAGCTCTATGGAAGGCGCATGAACATCGGAGGCGACCACCCAGGAATTATCCTCCTGACCATAACCCTTCGACTTAACCAAATACTGGAGTTTGCGTCTGGAAACACGAGAATCCAAGATCTTTTCAACAACATACTCCAATTCTCCCTCCACCAGCACCGGAGCAGGAGGCTCAACCGAAGGAACAACGGGCACCTCATACCTCCGCAACAACGACCGATGGAACACATTATGAATAGCAAACGATGCTGGGAGATCCAAACGAAAAGATACAGGGTTAAGAATCTCCGAGATCCTATAAGGACCGATGAACTGAGGCTTGAACTTAGGAGAAGAGACCTTCATAGGGACAAAACGAGAAGACAACCACACCAAATCCCCAACAAGAAGTCGGGGACCCACGCGGCGACGGCGATTAGCAAACTGCTGAGTCTTCTCCTGAGACAACTTCAAATTGTCCACCACCTGATTCCAAATCTGATGTAGCCTGTCCACCACCACGTCCACTCCAGGACAATCCGAAGACTCCACCTGACCAGAGGAAAAACGAGGATGAAACCCCGAATTACAAAAAAAAGGAGAGACCAACGTGGCAGAACTAGCCCGATTATTAAGAGCAAATTCGGCCAGTGGCAAAAAAGCAACCCAGTCATCTTGATCAGCAGAAACAAAACACCTCAAATAAGTTTCCAAGGTCTGATTAGTTCGCTCCGTCTGGCCATTCGTTTGAGGATGGAATGCAGACGAGAAAGACAAATCAATGCCCATCTTGGCACAAAACGTCCGCCAAAATCTAGACACAAACTGGGATCCCCTGTCAGAAAAGATATTCTCCGGAATCCCATGCAAACAAACCACGTTCTGAAAAAATAAAGGAACCAACTCAGAGGAGGAGGGCAACTTAGGCAAGGGCACCAAATGAACCATCTTAGAAAAGCGGTCACACACAACCCAGATAACGGACATTTTCTGTGAAACCGGGAGATCAGAAATAAAATGCATGGAAATGTGCGTCCAAGGCCTCTTCGGGACGGGCAAGGATAACAACAACCCACTGGCCCATGAACAGCAAGGCTTAGCTCGAGCACACACTTCACAAGACTGCACAAAGGTACGCACATCCCTAGACAAGGAAGGCCACCAAAAAGACCTGGCCACCAAGTCTCTTGTACCAAATATTCCAGGATGACCAGCCAACACAGAAGAATGGACCTCGGAGATGACTCTACTGGTCCAATCATCCGGAACAAACAGTCTTTCTGGTGGACATCGATCCGGTTTATCCACCTGAAACTCCTGCAATGCGCGTCGCAAGTCTGGGGATACGGCGGACAATATTACCCCATCCCTAAGGATACCAGTAGGCCCAGTGTCTCCAGGAGAGTCAGGCACAAAACTCCTGGAAAGAGCATCTGCCTTCACATTCTTTGAACCTGGCAGGTATGAAACCACGAAATTGAAACGAGAAAAAAATAACGACCAACGAGCCTGTCTAGGATTCAAACGCCTGGCAGACTCAAGGTAAATGAGATTCTTGTGATCAGTCAAGACCACCACACGATGTTTAGCACCCTCAAGCCAATGACGCCACTCCTCAAATGCCCACTTCATGGCCAAAAGCTCCCGATTACCCACATCATAATTGCGCTCGGCGGGCGAGAATTTTCTAGAGAAGAAAGCACATGGCTTCATCACCGAGCCATTAGAACTTCTCTGTGACAATACCGCCCCCGCTCCAATCTCGGAAGCATCAACCTCAACCTGAAAAGGAAGTGAAACATCTGGTTGACACAACACAGGAGCAGAAGAAAACCGGCGCTTAAGTTCCCGAAAGGCCTCCACAGCCGCAGTGGACCAATCAGCAACATCAGCACCCTTTTTAGTCAAATCAGTCAAAGGTTTAACAATACTGGAAAAATTAGCAATGAACCGACGATAAAAATTAGCAAACCCCAAGAACTTCTGAAGGCTCTTAACAGATGTAGGTTGTGTCCAGTCACAAATAGCCTGAACCTTAACGGGATCCATCTCAATAGTAGAAGGAGAAAAAATGTACCCCAAAAAAGAAATCTTCTGGACTCCGAAGAGACACTTGAGCCCTTCACAAACAGAGAATTGGCCCGCAGAACCTGAAACACCTTCCTGACCTGTAGAACATGAGACTCCCAGTCATCAGAAAACACCAAAATATCATCCAAATACACAATCATAAACTTATCCAGATATTCACGGAAAATATTGTGCATAAAGGACTGAAAGACTGACGGAGCATTGGAGAGTCCAAACGGCATTACCAAATACTCAAAATGGCCCTCAGGCGTATTAAATGCGGTTTTCCACTCATCACCCTGTTTTATCCGCACCAGATTATACGCACCGCGAAGATCTATCTTAGTGAACCACCTAGCCCCCTTAATGCGAGCAAACAAATCAGTCAGTAATGGCAATGGATACTGATATTTGACTGTAATCTTATTCAGAAGGCGATAATCTATACAAGGCCTCAGGGAACCATCTTTTTTTGCCACGAAAAAAAAACCTGCTCCCAGAGGGGACGAAGATGGACGAATATGTCCCTTTTCCAAGGACTCCTTAATATAATTCCGCATAGCAGTATGCTCTGGCAGTGACAGATTAAATAAACGACCCTTAGGGAACTTCCTGCCAGGAATCAATTCTATAGCACAGTCACACTCTCTATGAGGAGGGAGCGAATTGAGCTTAGGCTCCTCAAAAACATCCCTATAGTCAGACAAAAACGCAGGGATCTCAGAAGGAGTAGATGAATCGATTGAAATCGGAGGTGCATCATCATGTATCCCCTGACATCCCCAGCTTAGCACAGACATTGTTTTCCAGTCCAGGACAGGATTATGAGTTTGTAACCATGGCAGACCAAGCACTAGTACATCATGTAAATTATACAGTACAAGGAAGCGAATCACCTCCTGATGAACGGGAGTCATGCGCATGGTCACTTGTGTCCAATACTGCGGTTTATTCATAGCCAATGGTGTAGAGTCAATTCCCTTCAGAGGAATAGGAACTTCCAGAGGCTCCAGACTAAAACCGCAGCGTTTAGCAAATGACCAATCCATAAGACTCAGGGCAGCGCCCGAATCCACATAGGCATCGACGGAAATGGAAGACAGTGAAAAAATCAGAGTCACAGACAAAATGAACTTAGACTGCAGAGTATCAATGGCAAAAGATTTATCAACCCTTTTTGTGCATTTAGAGCATGCTGATATAACATGAGCTGAATCACCACAATAAAAACACAATCCATTTTTCCGCCTATAATTTTGCCGTTCACTTCTGGACTGAATTCTATCACATTGCATAGTCTCAGGTGCCTGTTCAGAAGACACCGCCAACTGGTGCACGGGTTTGCGCTCCCGTAAACGCCGATCAATCTGAATGGCCATAGCCATAGACTCATTCAGACCAGTAGGCGTAGGGAACCCCACCATAATATCCTTAACGGCCTCAGAAAGACCATTTCTGAAGTTTGCAGCCAGGGCGCACTCATTCCACTGAGTAAGCACCGACCATTTCCGAAATTTCTGACAATATATTTCCGCTTCATCATGCCCCTGAGAGAGGGCTAATAAAGCCTTTTCAGCCTGAATCTCTAGGTTAGGTTCCTCATAGATCAATCCCAATGCCAGAAAAAACGCATCCACACTGAGCAATGCAGGATCCCCTGGTGCCAATGCAAATGCCCAATTCTGAGGGTCGCCCCGTAGGAAAGATATGACAATCTTGACCTGCTGAGCAGGGTCTCCAGAGGAGCGAGATTTTAAAGAAAGAAACAATTTACAATTGTTCCTGAAATTCAAGAAGGTAGATCTATCTCCAGAAAAAAAACTCTGGAATAGGAATTCTAGGTTCAGACATGGGAGTGTGAACAACAAAATCCTGTATGTTTTGAACTTTTGCCGCGAGATTACTCAGGCTGGAAGCCAAACTCTGGACATCCATGTTAAACAGCTAAGATCAGAGCCATTCAAGGGTTAAGAGGAGGTAAGAAGCAGCTAGACAGCAATTAAGGGCTAGGCAGCAAAACTCTGAAGGGAAAAAAAAAAAAAAAAAAAATTCCCTTGAACACTTCTTTACCTCCTGCTTCAGCCCAAACAATTAACACTTTGTGGGCCGGCTATACTGTCATGAATCCCCAATAGCTAGGGATAGCACAGGACAAGCAAAGTACAAATAAATAACGGACGAGCTCTAGGGTGATGGAACCTGGGCTGACCGCTGCCCTACGCCTGACAAACGCAACTAGAGATAGCCAGGGAGCGTGCCTACGTTGGTTCTAGACGCCACGCACCAGCCTAAGAGCTAACTAGTACTGCAGAGAAAATAAGACCTCACTTGCCTCCAGAGGAACGAACCCCAAAAGATATAGTTGCCCCCCACATGTATTGACGGTGAAATGAGAGGAAGGCACACACATAGAGATGATATATATAGCTTTAGCAAATTGAGGCCCGCTGTAAACTAGAAAGCAGAACGATACAAAAGGGGACTGAGCGGTCAGCAAAAAAACCCTAATCAAAAAAACCATCCTGAGATTACAAGAACCCATGTGCCAACTCATGGCACATGGGGAGAACCTCAGTCCACTAGAGCTACCAGCTAGCATAGAGACATAATAAGCAAGCTGGACAAAAAACCAAACAACTGAAAATCAGCACTTAGCTTATCCTGAAAGATCTGGGAGCAGGTAGGCAGGAACCAAACAGAGCACATCTGAATACATTGTTAGCCGGCAAGGGAATGACAGAAAGGCCAGGTAAAATAGGAAACACCCAGCCTCTGATGGACAGGTGGAAACCAAAGGCCGCAACCCACCAAAGTCACCCAGTACCAGCAGTAACCACCAGAGGGAGCCCACAAACAGAATCCACAACAGAGCAGGGTTCTTTTTTGTGGCCAAGAAGGATGGTTCTCTGAGACCTTGTATAGATTACCGCCTTCTTAATAAAATCACGGTCAAATTTCAGTACCCTTTGCCTCTATTGTCTGATTTGTTTGCTCGGATTAAGGGGGCTAGTTGGTTTACCAAGATAGATCTTCGAGGAGCGTATAATCTTGTGCGTATTAAGCGGGGCGATGAATGGAAAACCGCATTTAATACGCCCGAGGGCCATTTTGAGTATCTGGTGATGCCATTCGGGCTTTCTAATGCACCATCTGTATTCCAGTCCTTTATGCATGACATCTTCCGAAAGTATCTGGATAGATTCATGATAGTATATTTGGATGATATTTTGGTCTTTTCGGATGATTGGGAGTCTCATGTGAAGCAGGTCAGAATGGTGTTCCAAGTCCTTCGTGCTAATTCCTTGTTTGTGAAGGGGTCTAAGTGTCTCTTCGGAGTTCAGTAGGTTTCCTTTTTGGGCTTTATTTTTTCCCCTTCTACTATCGAGATGGATCCAGTTAAAGTCCAGGCCATTTATGATTGGACTCAGCCTACATCTGTAAAGAGCCTTCAGAAATTCCTGGGCTTTGCGAATTTTTACCGTCGCTTTATCGCTAATTTTTCTAATGTTGTCAAACCACTGACTGATTTGACCAAGAAAGGTGCGGATGTGGTGAATTGGTCCTCTGCGGCCGTTGAGGCGTTTCAGGAGCTGAAACGTCGTTTTTCTTCGGCTCCTGTGTTGTGTCAGCCAGATGTTTCGCTCCCTTTTCAAGTCGAGGTTGATGCTTCTGAGATTGGAGCAGGGGCTGTTTTGTCTCAGAGAAGTTCTGATGGCTCTGTGATGAAGCCATGTGCTTTCTTTTCTAGAAAGTTTTCGCCTGCTGAGCGTAATTATGATGTTGGCAATCGGGAGTTGTTGGCCATGAAGTGGGCATTCGAGGAGTGGCGACATTGGCTTGAGGGCGCCAAGCATCGCGTGGTGGTCTTGACGGATCACAAGAATTTGACTTATCTCGAGTCTGCCAAGCGGTTGAACCCTAGACAGGCTCGATGGTCACTGTTTTTCTCCCGTTTCGATTTTGTGGTTTCATACCTTCCGGGTTCTAAGAATGTGAAGGCTGATGCCCTTTCAAGGAGTTTTGTACCTGATTCTCTGGGAGTTTCTGAGCCGGCTGGTATTCTCAAAGAGGGGGTGATTTTGTCTGCCATCTCCCCTGATTTGCGGCGGGTTCTGCAGGAGTTTCAGGCGGATAGACCTGACTGCTGTCCTGCAGAGAAACTGTTTGTCCCTGATAGATGGACTAGTAGGGTTATCTCGGAGGTTCATTGTTCGGTGTTGGCTGGTCATCCTGGAATTTTTGGTACCAGAGATTTGGTGGCTAGGTCCTTTTGGTGGCCTTCCTTGTCCCGGGATGTGCGTGCTTTTGTGCAGTCCTGTGGGACTTGTGCTCGGGCGAAGCCCTGCTGTTCTCGTGCCAGTGGGTTACTTTTGCCCTTGCCGGTCCCGAAGAGGCCCTGGACGCATGTTTCCATGGTTTTTTTTTCAGATCTCCCTGTCTCTCAAAGGATGTCGGTCATCTGGGTGGTTTGTGATCGCTTCTCTAAGATGGTCCATTTGGTACCCTTGCCTAAGTTGCCTTCATCCTCTGATTTGGTTCCGTTGTTTTTCCAGCATGTGGTTCGTTTACATGGCATTCCGGAGAACATTGTGTCGGACAGAGGTTCCCAGTTTGTTTCGAGGTTTTGGCAGTCCTTTTGTGCTAAGATGGGCATTGATTTGTCTTTTTGTTCTGCTTTCCATCCTCAGACAAATGGCCAAACTGAGCGAACCAATCAGACTTTGGAGACCTATCTGAGATGCTTTGTTTCTGCTGATCAGGATGATTGGGTGACCTTCTTGCCATTGGCTGAGTTCGCCCTTAATCAGGCCAGTTCGGCTACTTTGGTTTCACCTTTTTATTGTAATTCTGGTTTCCATCCTCGTTTCTCTTCAGGGCAGGTTGAGCCTTCGGACTGTCCTGGTGTGGATTCTGTGGTGGACAGGTTGCAGCAAATTTGGACTCATGTAGTGGACAATTTGACATTGTCACAGGAGAAGGCTCAACGTTTCGCTAACCGCCGTCGCCGTGTTGGTCCTCGACTTCGTGTTGGGGATCTGGTTTGGCTGTCATCTCGTTATGTTCCTATGAAGGTTTCTTCTCCTAAGTTTAAGCCTCGTTTTATTGGGCCTTATAAGATTTCTGAAATCCTCAATCCTGTGTCATTTCGTTTGGACCTTCCAGCTTCTTTTGCCATCCATAATGTGTTCCATAGGTCGTTGTTGCAGAGATATGTGGCGCCTATGGTTCCTTCCGTTGACCCTCCTGCTCCGGTGTTGGTCGAGGGAGAATTGGAGTATGTGGTGGAGAAGATTTTAGATTCTCGTATCTCGAGACGGAAACTTCAGTATCTGGTCAAATGGAAGGGCTATGGTCAGGAAGATAATTCCTGGGTTCTTGCCTCCGATGTCCATGCTGCCGATTTGGTTCGTGCCTTTCATTTTGTTCGTCCTAATCGGCCGGGGGGTTCTGGTGAGGGTTCGGTGACCCCTCCTCAAGGGGGGGTACTGTTGTGAACTCTGTTCTCGAACTCCCTCCTGTGGTCAGGAATGGTATTTCTGTGAGTTCTGTCCGTGAGTTCCCTCTGGTGGCTGAAAGTGGAGCTGCTGGTCTGGAGGTGGCTTCCTCAGCTGCATCGTTTAAGACTGAGCTGGTTCCTCTATTTAACTCTGCTCAGATCATTACCTGATGCCAGTTGTCAATGTATCTGTACTGGTTCAGATCTCACTTGGATCTCCTGATGACCTGTCTACTTCAGCAGAAGCTAAGTCCCTGTTAAGCTCATTTGTTGTTCATTTGTGTGCTGAATATATTTCTGAGTACCTGCTAAGTTTTGTCCAGCTGGCTATCATGATATTGTCTCGCTAGCTGGAAGCTCTGGGTTGCAGAGTGGCACCTACCGCGCCGTGAGTCGGCGCGGGGGGTTTCTTGCTCACTCTGCGTGGCTTTTTGTAGTTTTTTGTGCTGACCGCAAAGATCCCTTTATCTATCTTCTGTCTATTTAGTAAGTCGGGCCTCCTTTGCTGAAACCTGTCTCATTCCTATGTTTGTGCCTTCCTCTTAACTCACAGTCAATATATGTGGGGGGCTGCTCTTTTCCTTTGGGGGATTTCTCTGAGGCAAGGTGAAGCTATATTTCTCTTTAGGGGTAGTTACCTCTCAGGCTGTGAAGAGTCGTCTAGGCAGAGTCAGGTACGATCCACGGCTAATTCTAGTGTGTGTGATAATAGATTAGGGCTGCGGTCAGCAGAGCTCCCACTTCCCAGAGCTCGCTCTATTTTGCAGTTTTGACTATCAGGTCATTCCCAATGCTCCTAACCACCAGGTCCAGCCATAACAGTAGGGCCTTGTTTGTTCACAGGCCTGAAGCAAAAACCATCTGGCGTGGCTGAACCGCGGGTCTGGATACATGCCTTGTAGCCCGCCAAAGGCCTACATTGGGGGTTTATGATTTATCCTTTGCATCAGTACTGTTATTTATGAACAAGGACTCCCTGGTATAAGACCAGTTGTATTTTGTAAATACGTTTGCATGGTTTAAACCCAAAAGTGCCTCCTGTGTCATGTTCCCAATGGCAGGGAATTAAACACATAACACGGGCAAAAACAGGACGAGCTCTAGGGTGATGGAACCTGAGCTGACCGCGATCCTGAACCTCAACACTCAACTAACAGCAGCCGGGGAACGTTCCTGGGGGGACTCTAGACGTCTCGCGCCAGCCGGAGATCTAGCTACCCCTATCAGAAGAATCACAGACCTATCTTGCCTCCAGAGAAATATTCCCACAGAAATAGCAGCCCCCCACATATAATGACGGTGAAATGAGAGGAAGGCACAAACGTAGTTATGAAAACAGATTCAGCAAAATGAGGCCCGCTTAAGCTAGATAGCAGAGGATACAAAAGATGAACTGCGCGGTCAGCTTAAAACCCTTCAAAATACCATCCTGAAATTACTTGAACTCATGTGCCAACTCATGGTACATGAGTGGTAATTTCAGCCCACTAGAGCAACCAGCAGCAGAGAATTACATATCTGCAAGCTGGACTAAAAACATGAAAGCAAACATGAAACAGGGAAATCCAGACTTAGCTTGTCTTGAAGGCCTAGGAGCAGGTAGCAAAGGTAACAGAGACACACTGATACATTGATAGCCGGCAAGGGAATGACAGGAAAGCCAGGTTAAATAGGAAACACCCAGCCTCTGATGGACAGGTGGAAACCAGAGACAGCAACCCACCAAAGTCACCCAGTACCAGTTGTAACCACCAGAGGGAGCCCAAAAACAGAATCCACAACAGTACCCCCCCCTTGAGGAGGGGTCACCGAACCCTCATGAGAACCCCCAGGGTGATCAGGATGAGCTCTATGGAAGGCGCGGACCAAATCAGTCGCATGAACATCAGAGGCGACCACCCAGTAATTATCCTCCTGACCATAACCCTTCCACTTAACCAAATACTGGAGTTTACGTCTGGAAACACGAGAATCCAAGATCTTCTCAACAACATACTCCAATTCTCCCTCCACCAGCACCGGAGCAGGAGGCTCAACCGAAGGAACAACGGGCACCTCATACCTCCGCAATAACGACCGATGGAACACATTATGAATAGCAAACGATGCTGGGAGATCCAAACGAAAAGATACAGGGTTAAGAATCTCCAAGATCTTATAAGGACCGATGAACCGAGGCTTGAACTTAGGAGAAGAGACCTTCATAGGGAAAAAACGAGAAGACAACCACACCAAGTCCCCAACAAGAAGTCGGGGACCCACGCGGCAACGGCGATTAGCAAACTGCTGAGTCTTCTCCTGAGACAACTTCAAATTGTCCACCACCTGATTCCAAATCTGATGTAGCTGTCCACCACCACATCCACTCCAGGACAATCCGAAGGCTCCACCTGACCAGAGGAAAAACGAGGATGAAACCCCGAATTACAAAAGAAAGGAGAAACCAAAGTAGCAGAACTAGCCCGATTATTAAGGGCAAATTCGGCCAGTGGCAAAAAGGCAACCCAGTCATCTTGATCAGCAGAAACAAAACACCTTAAATAAGTTTCCAAGGTCTGATTAGTTCGCTCCATCTGGCCATTCGTCTGAGGATGGAATGCAGACGAGAAAGACAAATCAATCTTAGCACAAAACGTCCGCCAAAATCTAGACACAAACTGGGATCCCCTGTCAGAAACGATATTCTCCGGAATCCCATGCAAACGAACCACGTTCTGAAAAAATAAAGGGATCAACTCAGAGGAGGAAGGTAACTTAGGCAAGGGTACCAAATGAACCATCTTAGAAAAGCGGTCACACACAACCCAGATAACGGACATTTTCTGTGAGACAGGGAGATCTGAAATAAAATCCATGGAAATGTGCGTCCAAGGCCTCTTCGGGATAGGCAAGGATAACAACAACCCACTGGCCCGAGAACAGCAAGGCTTAGCCCGAGCACACATTTCACAAGACTGCACAAAGGTGCGCACATCCCTTGACAAGGAAGGCCACCAAAAAGACCTGGCCACCAAGTCTCTAGTACCAAATATTCCAGGATGACCAGCCAACACAGAAGAATGGACCTCGGAGATGACTCTACTGGTCCAATCATCCGGAACAAACAGTCTTTCTGGTGGACAACGATCAGGTTTATCCGCCTGAAACTCCTGCAATGCACGTCGCAAGTCTGGGGAGACGGCGGACAATATTTCCCCATCCCTAAGGATACCAGTAGGCCCAGAGTCTCCAGGAGAGTCAGGCACAAAACTCCTGGAAAGAGCATCTGCCTTCACATTCTTTGAACCTGGCAGGTATGAAACCACAAAATTGAAACGAGAAAAAAACAACGACCAACGAGCCTGTCTAGGATTCAGACGCCTGGCAGACTCAAGGTAAATCAGATTTTTGTGATCAGTCAAGACCACCACACGATGTCTAGCACCCTCAAGCCAATGACCCCACTCCTCAAATGCCCACTTCATGGCCAAAAGCTCCCGATTACCCACATCATAATTGCGCTCGGCGGGCGAGAATTTTCTAGAAAAGAACGCACATGGCTTCATCACCGAGCCATCGGAACTTCTCTGTGACAAAACCGCCCCTGCTCCAATCTCGGAAGCATCAACCTCAACCTGAAAAGGAAGTGAAACATCTGGTTGACATAACACAGGAGCAGAAGAAAACCGGCGCTTAAGTTCCTGAAAGGCCTCCACAGCCGTAGGAGACCAATTAGCAACATCAGCACCCTTTTTAGTCAAATCAGTCAAAGGTTTAACAACACTGGAAAAATTAGTAATGAACCGACGATAAAAATTAGCAAAACCCAAGAACTTCTGAAGACTCTTAACAGATGTAGGTTGTGTCCAGTCACAAATCGCCTGAACCTTGACGGGATCCATCTCAATAGTAGAAGGAGAAAAAATGTACCCCAAAAAAGAAATCTTCTGGACTCCGAAGAGACATTTTGAGCCCTTCACAAACAGAGAATTGGCCCGCAGGACTTGAAACACCTTCCTGACCTGTAGAACATGAGACTCCCAGTCATCAGAAAACACCAAAATATCATCCAAATACACAATCATAAACTTATCCAGATATTCACGGAAAATATTGTGCATAAAGGACTGAAAGACTGAAGGAGCATTAGAAAGTCCAAAAGGCATTACCAAATACTCAAAATGGCCCTCAGGCGTATTAAATGCGGTTTTCCACTCATCACCCTGCTTTATCCGCACAAGATTATACGCACCGCGAAGATCTATCTTAGTGAACCACCTAGCCCCCTTAATGCGAGCAAACAAATCAGTCAGTAATGGCAATGGATACTGATATTTGACTGTAATCTTATTCAGAAGGCGATAATCTATACAAGGCCTCAGGGAACCATCTTTTTTTGCCACGAAAAAAAAACCTGCTCCCAGAGGGGACGAAGATGGACGAATATGTCCCTTTTCCAAGGACTCCTTAATATAATTCCGCATAGCAGTATGCTCTGGCACTGACAGATTAAATAAACGACCCTTAGGGAACTTACTGCCAGGAATTAATTCTATAGCACAGTCACAATCCCTATGAGGAGGGAGCGAATTGAGCTTAGGCTCCTCAAAAACATCCCGATAGTCAGACAAAAACGCAGGGACCTCAGAAGGAGTAGATGAAGCGATTGAAATCAGAGGTGCATCATCATGAACCCCCTGACATCCCCAGCTTAACACAGACATTGTTTTCCAATCCAGGACTGGATTATGAGTTTGTAACCATGGCAGACCAAGCACTAGTACATCATGTAAATTATACAGTACAAGGAAGCGAATCACCTCCTGATGAACGGGAGTCATGTGCATGGTCACTTGTGTCCAGTACTGCGGCTTATTCATAGCCAATGGTGTAGAGTCAATTCCCTTCAAAGGAATAGGAACTTCCAGAGGCTCCAGACTAAAACCGCAGCGTTTGGCAAATGACCAATCCATAAGACTCAGGGCAGCGCCCGAATCCACATAGGCGTCGACGGAAATGGATGACAGTGAACAAATCAGAGTTACAGACAAAATGAACTTAGACTGCAGAGTACTAATGGCAAAAGATTTATCAACCTTTTTTGTGCGTTTAGAGCATGCTGATATAACATGAGCTGAATCACCACAATAAAAACACAATCCATTTTTCCGCCTATAATTTTGCCGTTCACTTCTGGACTGAATTCTATCACATTGCATAGTCTCAGGTGCCTGTTCAGAAGACACCGCCAACTGGTGCACAGGTTTGCGCTCCCGTAAACGCCGATCAATCTGAATGGCCATAGTCATAGACTTATTCAGACCTGTAGGCGCAGGGAACCCCACCATAATATCCTTAATGGCCTCAGAAAGACCATCTCTGAAGTTTGCAGCCAGGGCGCACTCATTCCACTGAGTAAGCACCGACCATTTCCGAAATTTTTGACAATATACTTCCGCTTCATCATGCCCCTGAGAGAGGGCTAATAAAGCCTTTTCAGCCTGAATCTCCAGGTTAGGTTCCTCATAGAGCAATCCCAGTGCCAGAAAAAACGCATCCACACTGAGCAATGCAGGATCCCCTGGTGCCTATGCAAATGCCCAATTCTGAGGGTCGCCCCGCAGGAAAGATATTACAATCTTGACCTGCTGAGCAGGGTCTCCAGAGGAGCGAGATTTCAAAGAAAGAAACAATTTGCAATTGTTCCTGAAATTCAGGAAGGTAGATCTATCTCCAGAAAAAAACTCTGGAATAGGAATTCTAGGTTCAGACATAGGAGTGTGAACAACAAAATCCTGTATGTTTTGAACTTTTGCAGCAAGATTATTCAGGCTGGAAGCCAAACTCTGGACATCCATGTTAAACAGCTAAGGTCAGAGCCATTCAAGGGTTAAGAGGAGGTAAGAAGCAGCTAGACAGCAATTAAGGGCTAGGCAGCAAAACTCTGAGGGAAAAAAAAAAAAATTTCCCTTCAACACTTCTTTTTCTCCTGCTTCAGCCCAAACAATTAACACTTTGTGGGCCGGCTATACTGTCATGTTCCCAATGGCAGGGAATTAAACACATAACACGGGCAAAAACAGGACGAGCTCTAGGGTGATGGAACCTGAGCTGACCGCGATCCTGAACCTCAACACTCAACTAACACCAGCCGGGGAACGTTCCTGGGGGGACTCTAGACGTCTCGCGCCAGCCGGAGATCTAGCTACCCCTATCAGAAGAATCACAGACCTATCTTGCCTCCAGAGAAATATTCCCACAGAAATAGCAGCCCCCCACATATAATGACGGTGAAATGAGAGGAAGGCACAAACGTAGTTATGAAAACAGATTCAGCAAAATGAGGCCCGCTTAAGCCAGATAGCAGAGGATACAAAAGGTGAACTGCGCGGTCAGCTTAAAACCCTTCAAAATACCATCCTGAAATTACTTGAACTCATGTGCCAACTCATGGTACATGAGTGGTAATTTCAGCCCACTAGAGCAACCAGCAGCAGAGAACTACATATCTGCAAGCTGGACTAAAAACATGAAAGCAAACATGAAACAGGGAAATCCAGACTTAGCTTGTCTTGAAGGCCTAGGAGCAGGTAGCAAAGGTAACAGAGACACACTGATACATTGATAGCCGGCAAGGGAATGACAGGAAAGCCAGGTTAAATAGGAAACACCCAGCCTCTGATGGACAGGTGGAAACCAGAGACAGCAACCCACCAAAGTCACCCAGTACCAGTTGTAACCACCAGAGGGAGCCCAAAAACAGAATCCACAACACTCCCGTAAGGGAAGAAAAAGTTTAAACCTGATTTCAAAAATGTTTTGCACTATTTAACCTGTTTGTTTATGTTTTCTTTTCCCAGTCCGGAAGTACTGGATTTAACGGGGGGGAATGTGGTACCCCAGGAGTTCGGGTGCCACAGTGGTGCTGCCTTCCTCTCGGGGAGGGTAATGCCATGCCTGGAGACAGGAGGGATCCCTTTGGCAGGTAAACTGTACACACAACACATTCTGAATCCAGGCCAGAAGGGGGAGCTCTAAATCCGGTTTTAGGGGAGCTTTCCTCAATTTACATCCTGGTCTGGCGGAGGAGTTAGACAGTCTGGTGAAGACAAGCAGAGAGTGAGAGGACAGAGGAACCTGAGAGCTAAAGGAGGGCTGAGATTGGGCCTCCTTAAAGCTAGAGCACAGAAACTGGGCACCAGGAGCCCGAGGTCATGGGGAACTATAGGTCCCACGGCAGAACCGGAGCGCAAGAAACTAACATGGACTTGCCCACATTAAACCTGAGGTACAGCAGCATTCCAGAGCCCAGAGTCATCGTGTAAAGAGATTCCAGAGAAATGGCTCAAGTTGCCTACCGTGCAGGTACTGCCCCAGGACAGGAGAGAACGAGGACCATGTCAGGACACTACAGGCAGCAAGGGACTAATAGACCAGCGCATAGTGGAAGGCTCCCAAACTGACCCGTCAAAGGGGTTTCCACCTGTCTTCAGGCTGCCTGGACTCCATCTACACCTGTTGTCGGTACCCTGGACTGAGGCTAACTACAACAACAGTAAACCAGGTAAAGACTGCAACCCCGTGTCCTCCATTTATTTACCGGCAACCCACCATTCTTGCCCACTACACTGGGAGCCCTGGGGCCCTCGCTTCACCTGTGGGAAGAGTTATCATCTTGCTGCAGTAACATTGCCCCAGAGGACCCCTTTAAGCAGCGTCAGTCCCTTCTGACAGAGAACCACAGGTGGCGTCACGAACAGAAACTTTATTCCAAACCCCTTAAAAGACCTTTCCCTTTAATTGGGCGGCCAGGGCCACAGACCAGGTCGCAGCCGTGACATCCCCTTTAAGCACCGTACCCGGTACCGAGTATCCCACGGCCCTGGCGGGCGTTCCAGAAGGATGGCGGGTTACGTCCTTCCCTGGATTTCCGGGAACTTAATGCAATCACTGTCTGTGATACGTATCCGCTACCTCTTATCCCTGACCTTTTTAATCAAATTGTTGGGGCAAAATGGTTCTCTAAGATGGACCTCAGGGGGTGTACAACCTCATCTGAATTAAGGAGGGGGATGAGTGGAAGACTGCGTTCAATACGCCAGAAGGACACTACGAGAATCTGGGGATGCCTTTTGGGTTGATGAACGCGCCTGCCGTCTTCCAGCACTTTATTAATGACATCTTTAGTCACCTAGTAGGCAAGCTTGTAGTTTTCTACCTGGATGACATTCTTGTGTACTCACCTGACCTTGAGTCACACCAGCGACATGTCAGACAAGTCCTACACATATTACGTGACAATAAATTTAATGTCAAACCCGAGAAGTGTATGTTCTCTGTTGAGGAGATCCCTTTCCTTGGATATGTGTTATCTGCCACCGGTTTTCGCATGGATCCAGCGAAAGTCCGGGCGATATTGGAATGGGATCATCCTGAGGATTTAAAGGCCTTACAGTGGTTTTTGGGTTTTGCCAATTACTACTGTAAATTCGTAAAAAACTTTTCGTATTAGCCAAACCGCTCACTGATATGACTAAAAAGGGGACTGACTTCTCCAAGTGGTCCAGTCCTGCCAGGGAGGCATTTGACACTTTGAAAAGGTGTTTTGCTTCTGCGGCGATTTTTATTCAGCCTGATGTCACTCAGCCTTTCATTGTGGAGGTGGATTCATTTGAGGTGGGAGTGGGGGCTGTATTGTCGTAGGGTGCATCTCCTGGTAAATGGCAACCATGCGCATACTTTTCTAAAAACTTTCACCAGCTGAGAGAAACTATGATATTGGTAATAGGGAACTCTTACCTATCAAATGGGCATTTGAGGAGTGGCGTCATTTCTTAGCGGGAGCGGTTCACCCAGTGATGGTGATCACTGACCATAAGAATCTGGTTTACTTGGAGTCGGTAAAACATCTTACACCTCGTCAGGCAAGATGGGCATTATTCTTTACCAGGTTTAACTTCTTTGTTACTTTTAGGCCAGGGAGCAAAAATGTTAAGGCAGATGCTTTGTCCTATGGCTTTCCTGGGGAGGCGATAAGTGCAAACCAGTACCTATACTACAAAAAGGGGTAGTGATGGTGTCCATATGCTCCAATCTTGAAAGAGAGGTTGCTGACGCACAGGGGGACGCCCCTGCTACCTGTCCTCTTGGTAAACTGTTTGTACTGGTCAATCTCTGCCTTAGAATCCTCAGTGAACATCATGATACGGTGCTGGCTGGACATCCGGGGAAGAAGGCCACCACTGATCTTACTCGGCGTTTTTGGTGGCCAGGTGCTTATAAGGATGTTCAGGAGTATGTGGCCGCCTGCACTATCTGTGCGCATTCTAAGACTTCACATACTCGTCCGTCAGGGGCTCCCCTACCATTGGAGACTCCCAGCAGACCTTGGACTCATTTGTCGGTCGATTTTATTACTGATCTACCTGTGTCTGCAGGGAACACTGTAATCCTGGTGGTGGTGGACAGGTTCAGTAAAATGTCTCATTTTATTGCTTTGCCATCTGTGCCTAATGCCAAAACTCTGTTGCAAATCTTCGTCATGGAAATCATAAGACTGCATGGGATTCCTATGGATATTGTTTCGGATCGGGGGGTGCAGTTTATCTCTAAATTCTGGAGGGCATTTTGCACCCGTCTGGGGATTCATTTGTCTTTTTCTTTGGCTTTTCACCCGCAGTCTAATGGGCAGACTGAACAGGTTAATCAGAATTTAGAGACATATCTTAGATGTTTTGTATCTGAGAATCAGGAGGACTGGGTGACCTACTTACCGTTGGCTGAATTTGCAGTTAATAATCGCTGTCAGGAATCAACTGGTAAGTCCCAGTTTTTCGGGGCATATGGGTTTCATCCGCAGTTTAGTTCGTTCAATGGTGATCCCCCATCTAGTTTACCGGAGGAGGAACGGTTCTCTTCTTCTATTTCTACTATATGGCAGGGGGTGATTAATAATTTGCAAAAGATGGGTTCCAAATATAAGAGTGTGGCTGATCGGAGAAGTTTGGTGGTTACGGACCTGTGTGTTGGTGACTTGGTATGGCTGTCCTAAAGGAACATTAAGATAAAGGTTCCATCTTGGAAATTGGGTCCCAGGTTTATTGGTCCTTTATAAGATCTTAGCCGTCGTCAATCCGGTAGCATTCCGCCTTGCTCTGCCACTTACTTTTAAAATCCATAATGTTTTTTACCGTTCACTTCTCAAGAAGTACGTGGCATCTGCAGAACCTTCACCTCTGCCACCTTCTCCTGTCATTGTCGATGGTAATCTGGAGTTCCAGATAGCAAAGCTCTTAGACTCTCGTCTTGTTCGTCAGTCACTTCAATACATGGTACATTGGAAGGGGTACAGTCCTGAGGAAAGGATGTGGGTTCCAGTTTCTGACGTCCAAGTGCAGCGCCCCAGAGTCCTGGTCGTTGCAGTACTGTGGCTCCGCCACTATGGGGAGCCATGGTGCGTCCGATGGCACTGAAGGAGTTCATCTGATCAGGTATCACAGACACCAATACATTTCACAGCCGGGCCTCTGGGGGGAGCTAAGGGTTCTATTCATTAGGCCACTCCCCACCATAGTGGGTAAACTGGGGGTCAGGCAGGAAGTTAGATCAGAAAGCTGACTGGATTGGACGAAGCAACACCTAGTGGCAGAGGGTGTTGTGGAGGAAGAGACAGTAGGGTCTCTGTCAGGGGTGGGATCCTGACAGAGGCTTGGCATTGAAAAGAACGTAACGGGTCCGCGCCAGCTCCGGGAAGCGGCGGGACCCAAGAAAGGACTAGAAGCGGGATAGATTGTGCTGAGTGAGAAACGAGATCAAGCAATAGGAGAATTCCAGTAGGGGTCGTGCTGTAAGACCGGAGCAACACCCTACTGAGGCGCACTACCGGTGGCCGGAACGCCGAGGGAGTATTATAACATTCAGCTTCAAGCAATACTCTAAACAGCGGCAGGACAGTCAGTCTAAGGCGGGCTGTCTAACACATATCACCTATGAAGTCTTGGGAGGCAATTGCGGGAGAGGGGCGTCTCTAGGGTCCCGGAAGAACTCCAGGCCCACTGACAGACAGGGCCACGGACCGGGTCTAGCCATCGTGACAACCCCAGAGCAGAGACCCAGAGGCCCGGCTCCGGGTACCCCTCGGCCCTGCGGCGGTGTGGGGGCGCTCCAAACTTGGCGTCACGAACAGGATCTACTTAAGCCTGAAGAATCAGGTCATGTGTGCCTTGGAACTGTGATTTATCGTGCTTGGACTGTGCTTTATAACAAGGACTGTGTGTTGCCACTTGCCGCCAGAAGTTCCCGCCAAAACCGCCGCCATTACAGCGCTAAGGAGAGCGCAGGAGAAGAAGAAGGGCGTGGAAGTGGGCGTGAACAAGCTGAAGAGCGCGAAAGACAATGGCCGCCCAGTCTAAATATCTCGGCCCCTTGAGGACGTGTCCGTCAGCAGCCGAGATCCGCCTCCTGATCCTTAATGGTGGGCAGAGACAACGAAAACGAAACCGCCCACGAAGAAGAGAGCGGGAAAAGGACCAGGAAGAAGGAGCGAGCAACATGGAGGCCGCCATGGCCAGCCGCCCGGAGCCGGAGCGTGGGGTCGGAGCCGAGGACTCCCCCAGCTACCCGGAGAGGCACCGCAGCCAGACCTCCACAGTTGACGCTGACCTCCTGCAGACCGGAGCGGACGGGCTGATCCATCAACCCCGGCGGATGCAGCTGAGCACTGAGGCCGGGTGGAAGAAGACCATCATCGGGAGCCTCGCCAGACGTCTGTCGGCAGCCTCGTCTGGTCCGGAGCAAGAAAGAAGTTCCAGCGCTCCGAAGCTGGGAAGCAAGGCCCTGCCGGAAAGCGAGATGCTGCAAACGGAGATGACAACGCCGCAGCGCAAGGCCCCGCAACCAGCGTTCCAGACCCCAGCGGAGGCAGAGCAGACCGGCACCGGAGGAACCGCATCTGAAGCAGGTAGGAAGAACGACCCTGCCCTGATGATTGACACCACTTCAGTGACTGCTAGTGCCACCGCTCCTGACTCCGTTCCAGTGACTGATCTTGCAGCAGCGCTACCTGCTGCCCTGACTAAGACTACCTCTGAACCGACGAGTTCCAGCACTGCTACTACAGAGTGCATTATCTCTACCACTGGACTTACTATCAAAATTGACATTCGAACCCAGATTATACCTGAAAAACCGACTAGTGACATTGATACCGCATCGGATGAGAAGTCGAACAGAGATCTTCCTAGGTCAGGAAGTGTTCGCTACCAACTGATGCCTTGCAACCTACTATGAGGATAAACCTCGGAACCACGAGTATGTAAATAGTTACTGTTCTACTGTTTTGCTGCTAAACCCGTCTAGGGTTAACTCTTAAAGGGATCCCTTTGTTGACCCGGGATCCCTACTGCTTTTGGTTATTTTCTATTTTCTTCTACGCTATCAAGAACTGCTGGAATCCTGAACAGTGCATGATACAAACTTCCTGTATATAGTTTGCACCTTATTAAAGGCGCTTCCTACTGGTTTTACTTAAAGACTCTTTGCGAAGATACCGCACCGGAGCCTTGCTGAGTATGGACTGGTAGTCTGAGAAGACATGCTACCTCAGAAAGACTTGATCCCCTCTTAAAGGGGATGCCAAAAGTATACTTATGAGTGATACTGTTTTAGAACAGTAATGTGATGACAATGCTTAAAGAGAAAATGATAATGTTTACATGTAAAAGTTATATGTATTTGATTAGTTAAATTGTAAAAGAAAAGCAGATGATGTTTTCAGAAAGAAGGATGCAGTGGACCCATAGGGGCGGACATGGTGTCCTGCATAGTTGTTAGCAAAGAAGTTAAAACAGAAAGTTTAATGTTGTGAAAAGAAGATAGTTGATAATGTTGATAAGAAAAGGGGGGGGATAGAAGGTAAACCCTGCGTTCCCCATCGAAAGTTAGTAATGTGTTACTAAGGACAGAAAGTGAACCCGTAAGGGTTAGTGGGTGAGTCCTTATAGGAGCCAAGTAGAGCCGGCTCAGTGTTCTCAAACTGAAAGAAAAGTTATGTTCTATACTGTGTATAGTAGTTGAAAAGGCAGTAGGCCCTGGCTGAACGGGGCGGTCCTGTAACAGAAAGGAGAGGCAGTAGGTCTGGTGTCGATAGGACAGGCAGTCCTGCAGATCCAAAGTAGGAGAATGAAAAAGTTAAAGTGCCTTATAATGTGATTATAGGAAGGTCTTTAGTGGATTTAGAGTGTGAGTCCTTAAAGGCAATGTTAAATTATTGTTCAACAATTTTGCACTTAAGTAGAATGCCCGGTTGGGTAACAGAAGTAAATTATAGCATGTAGCTATGATATTTTTGCCATGTTTGTAACGTTCAAGTGTCCTTACCTCCCATAAAGGGAAGCCTGTTCAAGTATACTTATTGTCATTGCACTCAACAAAATTGTATGTCTTTTTGCTAACTTGTATTGTTGTTTTCTTCCCAGTCCCGGAGTACTGTGTTTAACCAGGGGGGAGTGCAGCGCCCCAGAGTCCTGGTCGTTGCAGTACTGTGGCTCCGCCACTATGGGGAGCCATGGTGCGTCCGATGGCACTGAAGGAGTTCATCTGATCAGGTATCACAGACACCAATACATTTCACAGCCGGGCCTCCGGGGGGAGCTAAGGGTTCTATTCATTAGGCCACTCCCCACCATAGTGGGTAAACTGGGGGTCAGGCAGGAAGTTAGATCAGAAAGCTGACTGGATTGGACGAAGCAACACCTAGTGGCAGAGGGTGTTGTGGAGGAAGAGACAGTAGGGTCTCTGTCAGGGGTGGGATCCTGACAGAGGCTTGGCATTGAAAAGAACGTAACGGGTCCGCGCCAGCTCCGGGAAGCGGCGGGACCCAAGAAAGGACTAGAAGCGGGATAGATTGTGCTGAGTGAGAAACGAGATCAAGCAATAGGAGAATTCCAGTAGGGGTCGTGCTGTAAGACCGGAGCAACACCCTACTAAGGCGCACTACCGGTGGCCGGAACGCCGAGGGAGTATTATAACATTCAGCTTCAAGCAATACTCTAAACAGCGGCAGGACAGTCAGTCTAAGGCGGGCTGTCTAACACATATCACCTATGAAGTCTTGGGAGGCAATTGCAGGAGAGGGGCGTCTCTAGGGTCCCGGAAGAACTCCAGGCCTATCCGACAAACGGGTGCCGTTCTAACTGTAACATCAGGAAGGGACGGAAGATTAGAAGAACATCATTTAATCGAGTTGTGAGGGAACTTAAGAAACAGACACAACGGTTGTGGGGTACTTTCCGTAAGCACAGCAGGGAAGGACTACAACACATAGCGCTAAGAAGGAAGGCACCGATTTCCACCTGTGAAGTGAACTCTGGAGGTGCCATTGGACCGGCCGGACTTGCGCAGCCTGGTGAACCGTATTCTGGACTGAGGACTCAGAGATCTCCAGTAAAGAGGTAAAGAGACTGCAACCTGGTGTCCTCGTTATTTACCGCGACCCAGAGGCGTAGCTAGGGTTTTGGTCCAGGGGGGGCGAAGCTTCTGAGTGGGCCCCTAACCAGGTAACCTTTATTACAATTCGGTGATGCGCCCTAATAGTGGAGGAGAACCTCAGCAGATGACCTCGCCATTACTGAAGATAATCTCTACATAAAGACTAATATGGATATTACCGCCATATGGTCAGTGGTAGATACCAGCCCTACAGAACATATAAGAGATCACTGCATAGTTACAGATAATGACTTACCTCTGACGTTCTTTCTGATAGAATTGTTAATTTTTCCCGTCTTTTCCATCTGGCCCAGACCGACATGACAACTTCTTCCAGCTACAACTCATCTGCAGAGATTACAAGAAAGACACATTTCACTTCTCATATTCCAGCCCCATCACCATCTATTCCCAACCTGCACAAACTCCTCATCCTACTGATATCCCAATACTGAGCCGCTGCTGCCGTATGTGTCCCTATTACTGCCCCTGATACCCAATACTGAGCCACTGCTGCCGTATGTGACCCTATTACTGACCCTGATACCCCAATACTGAGCCGCTGCTGCCGTATGTGTCCCTATTACTGACCCTGATACCCCAATACTGAGCCGCTGCTGCCGTATGTGTCCCTATTACTGCCCCTGATACCCCAATACTGAGCCACTGCTGCCGTATGTGTCCCTATTACTGACCCTGATACCCCAATACTGAGCTGCTGCTGCCGTATGTGACCCTATTACTGCCCGATACCCCAATACTGAGCCGCTGCTGCCGTATGTGTCCCTATTATTGCCCCTGATACCCCAATACTGAGCCACTGCTGCCGTATGTGTCCCTATTACTGCACCTGATACCCCAATACTGAGCCTCTGCTGCCGTATGTGTCCCTATTACTGCACCTGATACCCCAATACTGAGCCACTGCTGCCGTATGTGTCCCTATTACTGCACTTGATTCCCCAATACTAAGCCGCTGCTGCCGTATGTGACCCTATTACTGCCCCTGATACCCCAATACTGAGCCGCTGCTGCCGTATGTGTCCCTATTACTACACCTGATACCCCAATACTAAGCCGCTGCTGCCGTATGTGACCCTATTACTGCCCCTGATACCCCAATACTGAGCCGCTGCTGCCGTATGTGTCCCTATTACTGCACCTGATTCCCCAATACTAAGCCGCTGCTGCATGTGACCCTATTACTGCCCCTGATACCCCAATACTGAGCCGCTGCTGCCGTATGTGTCCTTATTACTGCACCTGATACCCCAATACTGAGCCTCTGCTGCCATATGTCCCTATTACTGCACCTGATACCCCAATACTGAGCCACTGCTGCCGTATGTGTCCCTATTACTGCCCCTAATACCCCAATACTGAGCCACTGCTGCCATATGTGTCCCTATTACTGCACCTGATACCCCAATACTGAGCCTCTGCTGCCATATGTCCCTATTACTGCACCTGATACCCCAATACTGAGCCGCTGCTGCCGTATGTGTCCCTATTACTGCCCCTGATACCCCAATACTGAGCCTCTGCTGCCGTATGTGTCCCTATTACTGCACCTGATACCCCAATACTGAGCCACTGCTGCCGTATGTGTCCCTATTACTGCCCCTGATACCCCAATACTGAGCCTCTGCTGCCGTATGTGTCCCTATTACTGCACCTGATACCCCAATACTGAGCCGCTGCTGCCGTATGTGTCCTTATTACTGCCCCTGATACCCCAATACTGAGCCACTGCTGCCATATGTGTCCCTATTACTGCACCTGATACCCCAATACTGAGCCTCTGCTGCCATATGTGTCCCTATTATTGCACCTGATACCCCAATACTGAGCCGCTGCTGCCATATGTGTCCCTATTACTGCACCTGATACCCCAATACTGAGCCGCTGCTGCCATATGTGTCCCTATTACTGCCCCTGATACCCCAATACTGAGCCTCTGCCGTATGTGTCCCTATTATTGCACCTGATACCCCAATACTGAGCCGCTGCTGCCATATGTGTCCCTATTACTGCACCTGCTGTGTGATTATCTGTGCCCTCTAAATTCTAAAGCACCCCTCTATAATATAGTAATGCCGGGTGCAAGTGCCCTAGAAAACAGTGCCCACATTTTGTCCCCTAGAAAGTAATAATGCCCTTTGTGTGTGACCCTTTGATAGTCACAGTAACCTGAGTTCCCCTATAAGAATAAGTGCCCACTTTACATTTAATAAAGTCCCGAGTCTCCCCCCCGTACAGCTCCCCTATACACAGTATGATGCCCCCTCACTGTATATACTGACCCCTTAATATCCCCCAAACTGGCTCCAACACTGTATGATGGCCCCGTCGCTGTAATCTCCACACTGAATGATGGCCCTCTAGATAGCCTCCATATAGCATAATACACCAGATAGTAATCAATATGGTATAATACATTCCATATAGGCCTCCATATAGTATCATGCACTCCCCATAGGCACACCCTATAGTATAATGCGCTTCACATAGGAAGACTATATAGTATAATGCAGCTCCCATAGGCAGCCTCTATAAGGAAGGCTATAAATGTGTCCCCAATCCCCTCCGCAAGGCATAAAAATTACCTCTCATTATACTCACCAATGGCGCTCACCAAGGCATCGCTGGTCTTGACTTAAGATCGCCATCCTCCATTACTGCTTTATCTGGATGACACATCCTACGTCATCCACACAGTGTCACCCATCGCGCTCCTGTGCAGGCACACTTCTGTCTGCGCTGCTGAAAGCAGAGCTAAGTAAAGTAGTGCATATGTGCTGGGAAAGGCCAAAGGGCACTGATGACCTGGAAATAAACCAGAGAATGCGCACTACAATACTGTGCTCGGACTTCAGCAGGGCAAAGAGAAGTCCACCTGCACGGGAGTGCGATAGAGGACAGTGAATGCATGATGTATCGCATCTTCCACACGAAGAGGAACAGCGATCACAGGAAGAGGGTCGGCGCCGGATCAAGACTAGTGACGCCCAGACTGCGCCATCCGTGAGTATAATAAAAGCTCTTTTTTGTGCCTTGCATAGAGGATTGGGGACATAGAGAGCATTCTAGAACACTATGTGAGGGCGTACAGATGCTGGCCGGACCTTACATGGTGACAGGCTCCCACATGTAAAAGCCGTCCTGCAAGATTCCAGCCGCTCGCAAACTTAAGAAAATAATCATTCTCCTTCTCATAAGCTAATCAGCAGTAAATACATTATGTGCAAGACACTTATCGATCACATGTCAGTGTTCAGTGTCTGTCCAGATTGCAGGATAAACAAGACATTCCCTTCATTGCTTTATATACTGTGCCTGTATGTATGTATTCAAGGCAACAGATCAGACATATCAAAAAGCAAATGACGTGCCAAGATACTCATCATGCTGTGTGGAGAGTGTCCCCTGGTCCTGGGGGCTGCTCCTTCCAGTCAGATGCTGCAGACAACATGTGTAGGCAGTGAGCTCACAGTCAGAGTCAGAGGCAGAGACCCCCTGCGTCCCCGGCGGCTGCTGCTGCTGCTGCAGCTGATCACTTCTCTGCAGCACAGGAGCTTTGAGCAGAGCGCGCTCAGCCGGGATTGGGTGAGTGGTGAGTGACCTCCCTTCCCCCCTCTCCTCCACAGACTGCAGAAGAGCGATCACATGACTCACTCCCTGCACTCTGATTGGAGGCCTTCTCTTCTCTCTGCTGACTCCTTGTGAGCGTTTGTACCGTGCATGTTACTTTAGCTACATACACAGTACAAACGCAGGGGAAATGAAAGATAAACATTGACCGGAGGCAGGGGCCCCTAACGCCGGCCCTGACAGTAGCGTAGCTCCGGGTGGGCCCCCTCAGAGCAAGGGGCCCGGGGCGACCGCCCCCTCTGCCCCCCTGGTAGCTACGCTACTGCCGCGACCTGCACCCCACAACTGCACCGTTACAACACCCCTTATTGCACTGGACGTCCCCCACTGACAGACAGGGCCACGGACCGGGTCTAGCCACCATGACAACCCCAGAGCAGAGACCCAGAGGCCCGGCTCCGGGTACCCCTCGGCCCTGCGGCGGTGTGGGGGCGCTCCACATGCGACCAGACTGGTTCGGGCCTTTCATGTGGCCCACCCAGATAAACCAGGCCCTGAGGTTCCGGAGGTCCCTCATAGAAGGGGGGGTCCTGTCATGGAGTTACCGCGACAGAGCAGTACCAGAAGACCGCAGCGTCTGATGGCTTCTGCTTCGCTGCTGAGAAGAAGCACTTCTCCAGTATATTAAATGTGTTTGTTTTCTTTCAGCAGGACAGGGGTTAATAGGCCATGTGGAAATCACTGCTTTCAGCTGTGCTGGGTTAGCCAGGCCTCTCTCCTATAAAAGCTAGGCCTTCTGGCCAGATCCTTGTCTGAGTTAGCAATTGAAAGCTAGACCTGGAGAGTGAGGAGCTGGTGTCTGGAGAGCTGGAGGAGATTATTGTGCGACTTTTGCTTGGTTTGTACGCTTGGAAATTCCTCATCCTTACCTGCCTTATTTTCTTCCCCTGTCCTTCACACCCTGGAGAATACCTCTGTTATTTGTGAGAGTATATTTATGTGAGTGGAATTTTCTTTTACCCTTGTCTTTGTTTCCCTGTCTATCGGGTTGTGTACTGCGGTACACAGTAGCGACTCTCTTCCCCGGGTGGGGGAAGGGGACGGATGCAGGGCTGCTGTTAGGAGACAGGACAAGGGCAGAGGCCCCGCCATCATCGCCATCTGAGGTATCCCGGGGAACAGGGCGAGTTAGGGCGCCCCCAATGCTAGGGCCAGGAAAGGTTCCCCTGGTCCCTGTTTACTCGCCAGTCCTATCGTGACATTATCACCACAGAGGACAGACATTGTGTGGGACCTTCCATATAACAGGACTCACCCCTCACCCCTTCTATCACCACAGAGGAACGACATTGTGTGGGACCTTCCCTATAACAGGACTAGCCCCTTCTATCACCACAGAGGACAGACATTGTGTGGGACCTTCCATATAACAGGACTAGCCCCTTCTATCATCCACAGAGGACAAGAATAAGGTTAGCGTGCACTCGGTCAGGAGTACGAGGTGCTGGTGTAATGGATCGAATGATCCCAAGTACTAGTAAATATAATTTCACCGCACACTCTAATGAGAACGTGTTGATTGCTTAAACATTTATTATCAATAAATCTATATTGGGGAGCAAAACAGAAACACAGAGTCTGGAAGCGATATGTACAGACGTTTCGGCTACCAGAGCCTTACTCATTGTATCGCTTTTCCACAGTGAATATTGAGATGTAGCGGATAGGATAGAGATCCCACAGTGCCCAGTTACGGCTATGACTGTAGTGCTGCTCATAAATTTTATGTAGGTGGTGGCCCAGCAGTTATAGGTTAGCCTGGTATGGTAGATAATATAAGCGGCGCTCCCGCGCCTTGCTCAGTTAGCGCCGATTAACCCTAATCAGTGGCTTCTTTCTCTGCTAAGAAACTGCATCCTCTTGGCAGGTCTCCTGGAAATGCCCTTAGGAGCCATGCCCCGCTTCCTGCACATACTTAAACAGCAGGACATCTGTTCGCTATTAGGGCTGTCTGTGTTATGATGCTCTGTGCATAAAAAGCATCCTCCCCTTAAGGGAGGTGCCTGGGCAATGTGTTCATTCTCTGGATTGTTGCCTCAGCTTCAGGCCACGCTCTGCTGTGCTCTGCACTTTACTTATATCTCTATTTTCACAGAGTCCTCTTCTGGCGATTCCCATCCTGGACTCCTCTGGTCTCTCCGGTTCCCACTCCAAGTTGTCTTGCCTCTCCTCACAGAACCCTCCAGAACCTGCTACCGGAGGGATCAACCTTGCTGGATTTCATGGAGTTTCTGGGATTCTCTCCACCAGCAGGCCCAAGTATTCTACAGTGTTACTAGTTTGTCAGTACGGGTCGTCCTCTGGTCCTGGATTCGCGCCATTCAGGCCACGTGGTGTTGTGACGGGGGAATCCCTGTATAAGGCTACACCTTGCCCGGTGCTCCACTACGTGGTACAGTGTTGTGATCGAGAGGTTCTTTCCCTCTGACACCTTTTTCCTTTTTGTTTTTACCTTGTTAATAAATATCTTTAGGTTTATGAGATCCACTCTCCTGTCTTTTGAGTATCGGGTATACAGCCGCCACTGAACCATCAGTGGTCTAGTGAGTCCACTATACCTTGTTACACCCTGTGGGCATTACAGGAACCTTCCATATAACAGGACTCACCCTACACCCCTTCTATCACCACAGAGGACAGACATTGTGTGGGACCTTCCATAAAACAGGAATAGCCACTTCTGTCACAACAGAGGACAGATATTGTGTGGGACCTTCCATAAAACAGGAATAGCCACTTCTGTCACAACAGAGGACAGATATTGTGTGGGACCTTCCATATAACAGGACTAGCCCCTTCTATCACCAGAGGACAGACATTGTGTGGGACCTTCCATATAACAGGACTAGACCCTTCTATCACCACAGAGGACAGACATTGTGTGGGACCTTCCATATAAAGGGACTAGTCCCTTCTATCCCCACAGAAGACAGACTGTTGTGATTCGGTTCGTGGGCTCCCCCGGTGGTCTCTTGTGGTACTGGTGTCCTGCAAGCTTTGCCTTCTCAGTTCACCTGTTCCTATCAGGATGTGGGAGTATCCTATTTAACCTTGCTCCTCAGTCATTCTAATGCTGGCCATCAATGTATCCAGAGTGATTCTGTTGCATGTTCCTGCTCCCAGTTTTCTGCTCAGCTAAGTTGGACACTTTAGTCCTTAAGTCTATTTTTGTATGTTTTGTCCAGTTTGCACTTATGTGAATCTCTGCAGCTGGAAGCTCTTGTTGGGCTGAAATTACCACTCCAGTGGCATGAGTTGTCACATGAGTTAAGGTAATTTCAGGATGGTGTTTTGAAGGGTTTTGCAGCTGACCGCGAAGTCCTCTGTTGTATCTTTCTGCTATTTAGTTAGCGGGCCTCTCTGTGCTAAATCTGCTTTCATACTACGTGTGTCTTTTCATCTGCTCTCACCGTTATTATATGTGGGGGGCTGCTATCTCCTGTGGGGACATTCTCTGGAGGCAAGCCAGGACTGTGTTTTCTTCTACCAGGGGTAGTTAGTTCTCCGGCTGGCGCGCGGCATCTAGAGACAACGCAGGAATGCCCCCTGGCTACTTCTAGTGTGGTGTGTAGGTTTAGCATCGCGGTCAGCTCTAGTTTCCATCACCCGAGAGCTTGTCCGTTTATTCTATGCTTCTGATGTTTCCTTGCCATTGGAAACCATAACAGTATGACCAGCCCAAATGTTTAATCTATAGGCTGAAGCAGGAGAGAAAAGGAACTGTGTGAAACCTTTTTTTTTTTTTTTTTTTCCTTCCTCTGAAGTTGCACTCCAGCTCTAATTGCAGTCTCCTGTTTTCCTCTCCTCTTAACCCCTGAATGGCTCAGACTTTATCTGTTGAAATATGGATCCCCAGAGTCTGGCTACCAATTTGAATAATCTTGCCTCTAAAGTTCAGAATATACAAGATTTTTTGTTACATGCTCCTCGGTCTGAACCTAAAATTCCTATACCGGAGTTTTTTTCTGGAGATCGATCTTGTTTTCTAAATTTTAAATACAATTGTAAATTGTTTCTTTCGCTGAGATCTCATTCTGCTGGAGATCCTGCCCAGCAAGTAAAAATTGTTATTTCTTTACTGCGGGGTGACCCCCAAAATTGGGCATTTTCATTGGCACAAGGGGATCCTGCGTTGCTCAATGTGGATGCGTTTTTTCTGGCTTTGGGGTTGCTTTATGAGGAACCAAATTTGGAGATTCAGGCTGAGAAAGCCCTAATAGCCCTCTCTCAGGGGCAAGATGAAGCCGAAATATATTGCCAAAAATTTTGAAAATGGTCTGTGCTTACTCAGTGGAATGAGTGCGCTCTGGCGGCAATTTTCAGAGAAGGTCTCTCTGATGCTGTAAAAGACGTCATGGTGGGGTTTCCTGCGCCTACTGGTCTGAATGAGTCCATGACAATGGCAATTCAGATTGATCGGCGTTTACGGGAACGCAAACCTGTGCACCAGTTGGCGGTGTCTTCTGAAGAGGCACCACAGAGTATGCAATGTGATAGCTTTCTGTCCAGAAGCGAACGACAGATTTATAGGCGCAAAAATCATTTGTGCTTCTATTGTGGAAATTCTACTCATGTTATATCAGCATGCTCTAAACCAACAAAGAAAGTTGATAAATCCTCTGCTATTGGCACTTTGCAGTCCAAGTTTATTTTGTCTGTAACTCTAATTTGTTCGTTATCTTCTATTGTTGCGGATGCGTATGTGGATTCTGGCGCCGCTTTGAGTCTTATGGATTGGTCCTTTGCCAGGCGCTGTGGGTTTGATCTACAGCCTCTGGAAGTTCCTATACCTTTAAAGGGTATTGATTCTACACCATTGGCTAGTAATAAACCACAATACTGGACACAAGTGACTATGCGTATGACTCCAGACCATCAAGAGGTGATTCGCTTCCTTGTACTGTATAATCTACATGATGTGTTGGTGCTGGGATTGCCATGGTTGCAAACTCATAACCCAGTCCTTGACTGGAAAACAATGTCTGTACTAAGCTGGGGATGTCAGGGAAATCATGGGGACACATCTTTGGTCTCCATTGCTTCATCTATTCCCTCTGAAATTCCTGAGTTTTTGTCTGATTATCGTGAGGTTTTTGAGGAATCTACTCTTAATTCTCTTCCTCCTCACAGAGATTGCGATTGCGCCATAGATTTGATCCCTGGCAGTAAATTTCCTAAGGGTCGTCTATTCAATCTGTCTGTACCTGAACATGCTGCCATGCGAGAGTATATTAGGGAGTCCTTGGAAAAGGGACATATTCGTCCTTCTTCGTCTCCTCTTGGAGCGGGGTTCTTTTTCGTAGCTAAAAGCGATGGTTCTTTGAGACCTTGTATTGATTATAGACTCTTGAATAAGATCACAGTCAAGTATCAGTATCCTTTGCCATTGCTGACAGATTTATTTGCTCGCATTGAGGGGGCGAAGTGGTTCTCTAAGATTGATCTTCGCGGTGCATATAATTTGGTGCGAATTAAGCAGGGGGATGAGTGGAAAACCGCATTTAATACGCCTGAGGGCCATTTTGAGTATTTGGTGATGCCTTTTGGTCTGTCAAATGCCCCTTCGGTCTTTCAGTCTTTTATGCACAATATTTTCCGTGAATATCTGGATAAATTTATGATTGTGTATTTGGACGATATCTTGATTTTTTCGGATGACTGGGAATCTCATGTTCAACAAGTTAGGAGGGTTTTTCAGGTTTTGTGGACCAATTCTCTGTTTGTTAAAGGTTCAAAGTGTGTTTTTGGGGTTCAGAAGATTTCTTTTTTGGGGTACATTTTTCCCCCTCTTCTATTGAGATGGATCCTGTGAAGGTTCGGGCTATTTGTGACTGGACGCAACCGACTTCTCTTAAGGGCCTTCAGAAATTTTTGGGCTTTGCTAACTTTTATCGTCGATTCATAACTGGTTTTTCTAGCGTTGTCAGGCCTTTGACTGATTTGACTAAAAAGGGTGCTGATGTTGCAGATTGGTCTCCTGCTGCTGTGGAGGCCTTTCGGGAGCTTAAGCGCCGTTTTTCTTCTGCTCCGGTGTTGTGCCAGCCTGATGTTTCTCTTCCTTTTCAGGTGGAAGTTGATGCTTCCGAGATCGGAGCGGGGGCGGTTTTGTCGCAGAAAAGTTCAGATTGTTCAGTGATGAGACCTTGTGCGTTCTTTTCTCGAAAATTTTCGCCCGCCGAGCGAAATTATGACGTCGGTAATCGGGAGCTTTTGGCGATGAAGTGGGCATTCGAGGAGTGGCGTCATTGGCTTGAGGGTGCTAAACATCAGGTGGTGGTCTTGACTGATCACAAAAATTTGATTTATCTTGAGTCGGCCAGACGTCTGAATCCTAGACAGGCGCGCTGGTCGTTGTTTTTCTCCCGGTTTAATTTTGTGGTTTCGTATCTGCCAGGTACTAAGAATGTGAAGGCGGATGCCCTTTCTAGGAGTTTTGAACCTGATTCCCCTGGTGATTCTAAACCTACGGGTATACTTAAGGATGGGGTGATATTGTCTGCTGTCTTCCCAGACCTGCGACGTGCTTTACAAGAGTTTCAGGCGGATCGGCCTGATCGTTGTCTGCCTGGTAGATTGTTTGTGCCGGATGAGTGGACCAATAGAGTCATCTCGGAGGTTCATTCTTCTGCGTTGGCAGGTCATCCGGGAATTTTTGGTACCAGAGATTTGGTGGCTAGGTCCTTCTGGTGGCCTTCCCTGTCTCGGGACGTGCGTACTTTTGTGCAGTCTTGCGATGTTTGTGCTCGGGCCAAGCCTTGTTGTTCTCGGGCTAGTGGGTTGTTGTTGCCCTTGCCTGTTCCTAAGAGGCCTTGGACACACATCTCTATGGATTTTATTTCTGATCTCCCTGTTTCTCAGAAGATGTCCGTCATTTGGGTGGTGTGTGACCGCTTTTCTAAGATGGTTCATTTGGTGCCCTTGCCCAAGCTGCCTTCCTCATCTGAGTTGGTGCCCCTGTTTTTTCAGAATGTGGTTCGGCTGCATGGTATTCCGGAGAATATCGTTTCCGACAGGGGATCCCAGTTTGTGTCCAGATTTTGGCGGGCGTTTTGTGCCAGGATGGGCATTGATTTGTCTTTTTCGTCTGCATTTCATCCCCAGACAAATGGCCAGACGGAACGTACTAATCAGACCTTGGAGACTTATTTGAGGTGTTTCGTGTCTGCTGATCAGGATGACTGGGTCTCCTTTTTGCCGTTGGCTGAGTTTGCCCTTAATAATCAGGCCAGTTCTGCCACTTTGGTCTCCCCTTTCTTTTGCAATTCAGGGTTCCATCCTCGTTTTTCATCTGGTCAGGTGGAGTCTTCGGATTGTCCTGGAGTGGATACCATGGTGGATAGGTTGCATCGTATTTGGGGGCAGGTGGTGGACAATTTGGAGTTGTCCCAGGAGAAGACTCAACGTTTTGCTAATCGCCATCGTCGTGTTGGTCCTCGTCTTCGTGTTGGGGACTTGGTGTGGTTGTCCTCCCATTTTGTCCCTATGAGGGTCTCTTCTCCTAAGTTTAAGCCTCAGTTCATCGGTCCTTATAAGATTTTGGAAATTCTTAACCCTGTGTCTTTTCGTTTGGACCTCCCAGCATCCTTTGCTATCCATAATGTCTTCCATCGGTCATTATTGCGGAGGTATGAGGTACCACTTGTGCCTTCTGTTGAGTCTCCTGCTCCTGTGCTGGTTGAGGGTGAATTGGAGTACGTGGTGGAGAAAATCTTGGACTCCCGTGTTTCCAGACGGAGACTTCAATATCTGGTGAAATGGAAGGGCTACGGTCAAGAGGATAATTCTTGGGTTACAGCTTCTGATGTTCATGCTTCTGATTTGGTCCGTGCCTTTCATAGGGCTCATCCAGATCGCCCTGGTGGTTCTTGTGAGGGTTCGGTGCCCCCTCCTTAAGGGGGGGGGGTACTGTTGTGATTCGGTTCGTGGGCTCCCCCGGTGGTCTCTTGTGGTACTGGTGTCCTGCAAGCTTTGCCTTCTCAGTTCACCTGTTCCTATCAGGATGTGGGAGTATCCTATTTAACCTTGCTCCTCAGTCATTCTAATGCTGGCCATCAATGTATCCAGAGTGATTCTGTTGCATGTTCCTGCTCCCAGTTTTCTGCTAAGCTAAGTTGGACACTTTAGTCCTTAAGTCTATTTTTGTATGTTTTGTCCAGTTTGCACTTATGTGAATCTCTGCAGCTGGAAGCTCTTGTTGGGCTGAAATTACCACTCCAGTGGCATGAGTTGTCACATGAGTTAAGGTAATTTCAGGATGGTGTTTTGAAGGGTTTTGCAGCTGACCGCGAAGTCCTCTGTTGTATCTTTCTGCTATTTAGTTAGCGGGCCTCTCTGTGCTAAATCTGCTTTCATACTACGTGTGTCTTTTCATCTGCTCTCACCGTTATTATATGTGGGGGGCTGCTATCTCCTGTGGGGACATTCTCTGGAGGCAAGCCAGGACTGTGTTTTCTTCTACCAGGGGTAGTTAGTTCTCCGGCTGGCGCGCGGCATCTAGAGACAACGCAGGAATGCCCCCTGGCTACTTCTAGTGTGGTGTGTAGGTTTAGCATCGCGGTCAGCTCTAGTTTCCATCACCCGAGAGCTTGTCCGTTTATTCTATGCTTCTGATGTTTCCTTGCCATTGGAAACCATAACAACAGACATTGTTTTGGACCTTCCGTATAACAGGACTTGTCCCTTCTATCATAACAGAGGACAGACATTGTGTGGGACCTTCCATGTAAAAGGACTAGTCCCTTCTATCATCACAGAGGACAGACATTGTGTGGGACCTCCCATGTAACAGGACTAGCCCCTTCTATCATCACAGAGGACAGACATTCTGTGGGACCTTCCATATAACAGGACTAGCCCCTTCTATCACCACAGAGGACATAATGTGGGACTTTCCATATAACAGGACTAGCCCCTTCTATCACCCACAGAGGACATTGTGTGGGACCCTCCATAACAGGACTAGCCCCTTCTATCACCACAGAGGACAGACATTGTGTGGGACCTTCCATTTAACAGGAATCGCCCCTTCTATCACCCACAGAGGCTATTGTGTGGGTCATTCCAAATAAAAGGACTAGCCCCTTCTATCACCACAATGGACATTTTGTGGAAGCTTCCATATAAGAGGACTATCCTCTTCTATCACCAAACAGGATATTGTGTGGGACCTTCTATGTAACAGGACGAGCCCCTTCTATCACCAAAACTACTTTGTGTGGGACCCTCCATATAACAGGACTAGCCCCTTCTATCACCCACAGAGGACAGACATTGTGTGGGACATTCACTATAACAGCACTAGCCCCTTCTATCACCACAGAGGACAGACATTGTGTGGGACCTTCCGTATAACAGGAATAGTCCCTTCTATCACCACAGAGGACAGACATTGTGTGGGACCTTCCGTATAACAGGACTAGCCCCGTCTATCACCCACAGAGGACAGATATTGTGTGGGACATTCACTATAACAGCACTAGCCCCTTCTATCACCACAGAGGACAGACATTGTGTGGGACCTTCCGTATAACAGGACTAGCCCCTTCTATCACCCACAGAGGACAGACATTGTGTGGGACCTTCCATATAACAGGACTCGCCCCTTCTATCACCCACAGAGGACAGACATTGTGTGGGACCTTCTGTATAACAGGACTAGCCCCGTCTATCACCCACAGAGGACAGACATTGTGTGGGACATTCACTATAACAGCACTAGCCCCTTCTATCACCACAGAGGGCAGACTATTATGATCCGGTGACCTTGGAGCCGCATGAAACTTTCTCTGGAGTCGGTGGAACCTGTACTGACCGCAATCCTGAACTAACACCGCAACTAGAAGTAGCCGTGGGGTGTGCCTAACACAAACCTAGACATCTCGACACAGCCGGAGGACTAAATACCCCTATAGAGGGAAATAGGAATGCTACCTTGCCTCAGAGCAGACCCCCAAAGGATAGTCAGCCCCCACGAATAATGACTGTGAGTAGGAGAAGAATAGACACACGCAGGTAGAAACAGGATTTAGCAAAAGAGGCCACTCTAGCTAAATAGGAAAGGATAGGACAGATTACTAGGCGGTCAGTATTAAAACCCTTCCAAAAATATCCACAGCAGATAATACAAAAAGTTCCACAATCTAACTAAAGACATGGAATGTATATCTGCCACTCCAGAGAATCCAGCAAGACTGAGAAAATACTGACACAATCGAAGCTGGACAAGAAAACACAAAGAATAGCACTGAATTGTGAAGCACACTGCATGTGTGCCACAGGAAAAAAAACCCAGACACTTATCTTTGCTGATTTGGCAGAAAGGCAGGAGGAACCAGGCAGAGGTCCATAACCTCCCAAGAACAATTGACAACTGGCAAGGACAAATGAATCCTGCACGCCTAAATACCCCAGTCAGAACTGCAATCAGCAGATACACCTGACCAGGGCTGCAACTCAGGGGCAACTGCATTACCACCTACAACCACCGGAGGGAGCCCAAAAGCAGAATTCACAACAGTACCCCCCCTTGAGGAGGGGTCACCGAACCCTCACCAGCGCCCCCAGGCCGATCAGGACGAGCCAGATGGAAGGCACGGACCAAATCAGCAGCATGGACATCAGAAGCAAAAACCCAAGAATTATCCTCCTGGCCATAACCCTTCCATTTGACAAGGTACTGAAGCCTCCGCCTCGAAAAACGAGAATCCAAAATCTTCTCAACCACATACTCCAACTCCCCATCAACCAAAACAGGGGCCGGAGGATCAACAGAGGGAACAACGGGCACCATATATTTCCGCAATAAAGATCTATGGAAGACATTATTGATAGCAAAAGAGGCCGGAAGCGCCAATCGAAAAGACACCGGATTAATAATCTCAGAAATCCTATAAGGACCAATAAACCGAGGCTTAAACTTAGGGGAAGAGACCTTCATAGGAACATGACGGAAGACAACCAAACCAAATCCCCAACCCGAAGCCGGGAACCAACACACCGACGACGGTTAGCAAAACGTTGAGACTCCTCCTGAGACAACACCAAATTGTCCACCACATGAGCCCAAATCTGCTGCAACCTGTCAACCACAGAATCCACACCAGCACAGTCAGAAGGCTCAACCTGCCCAGAAGAAAAACGAGGATGAAAACCAAAATTACCAAAAAAAGGCGAAACCAAAGTAGCCGAACTAGCCCGATTATTAAGGGCAAACTCGGCCAATGGCAAAAAGGCCACCCAATCATCCTGATCGGCAGACACAAAGCATCTCAAATAGGTCTCCAAAGTCTGATTAGTTCGCTCGGTCTGGCCATTTGTCTAAGGATGAAATGCAGAAGAAAAAGACAAATCAATGCCCAGCCTAGCGCAAAAGGCCCGCCAAAACCTAGAAACAAACTGGGAACCTCTGTCGGACACAATATTCTCCGGAATACTATGCAAACGAACCACATGCTGAAAAAACAACGGAACCAACTCTGAAGAGGAAGGCAATTTAGGCAAAGGCACCAAATGAACCATCTTAGAAAACCGGTCACAAACAACCCAGATAACCGACATCCTCTGGGAAACCGGAAGATCAGAAATAAAATCCATAGAAATATGCGTCCAAGGCCTCTCAGGGACCGGCAATGGCAAAAGTAACCCACTAGCACGGGAACAACAAGGCTTGGCCCGCGCACAAGTCCCACAGGACTGCACAAAAGAACGCACATCACGTGACAATGAAGGCCACCAAAAGGACCTACCAACCAAATCTCTGGTACCAAAAATACCAGGATGACCAGCCAACACAGAACAGTGAACCTCAGAAATCACTCTACTAGTCCATCTGTCAGGAACAAACAATTTCCCCACAGGACAGCGGTCAGGTCTATCAACCTGAAATTCCTGAAGAACCCGCCGTAAATCAGGGGAAATGGCAGAAAGGACCACCCCTTCTTTCAGAATGCCGACCGGTCGGTTCAAGGGCCTCAGGGGAATCAGGCAAGAATCTCCTAGAAAGGGCATCAGCCTTAAAATTCTTAGAACCCGGAAGATACGAAACCACGAAATCAAAATGGGAAAAAAACAAGGACCATCGAGCCTGTCTAGGACTGAGCCGTTTGGCAGACTCGAGGTAAATCAAATTCTTATGATCGGTCAGGACCACAATACGGTGCTTAGCTCCCTCAAGCCAATGTCGCCACTCCTCAAACGCCCACTTCATAGCCAACAACTCCTGATTCCCGACATCATAATTGCGTTCAGCAGGCGAAAACTTGCGGGAGAAGAAGGCACACAGTTTCATAAAAGAACCAACAGAATCCCTCTGAGACAAAACGGCCCCTGCCCCAATCTCAGAAGCGTCAACCTCAACCTGAAACGGAAGAGAAACATCTGGTTGGCGCAACACTGGAGCAGAAGTAAATCGGCGTTTAAGCTCCTGAAAGGCAGAGACAGCCGCAGAGGACCAATTCGCCACATCAGCGCCTTTTTTCGTCAAATCAGTCAAGGGTTTAACCACGCTGGAGAAGTTAGCAATGAAACGGCGATAAAAATTTGCAAAACCCAAAAATTTCTGAAGGCTCTTCACGGATGTGGGTTGAATCCAATCATGAATGGCCTGAACCTTAACCGGATCCATCTCCATAGATGAGGGAGAAAAAATAAAGCCCAAAAAAGAAACCTTCTGCACCCCAAAGAGACACTTAGACCCCTTCACAAACAAAGCATTGTCACGAAGGATCTGAAATACCATCCTGACCTGTTCCACATGAGACTTCCAATCATCGGAAAAAATCAAAATATCGTCCAAATATACAATCAAGAATTTATCAATATAAGTCCGGAAGATATCATGCATGAAGGATTGAAAAACAGATGGAGCGTTAGTGAGCCCGAATGGCATCACAAGGTATTCAAAATGGCCTTCGGGCGTATTAAACGCAGTTTTCCATTCATCACCCTGCTTAATACGAACAAGATTATATGCCCCCTGAAGGTCAATCTTAGTAAACCAACTAGCCCCCTTAATCCTAGCAAACAAATCGGAAAGCAAAGGTAAAGGGTATTGAAACTTGACCGTGATCTTATTCAAGAGGCGATAATCAATACAAGGTCTCAAGGAGCCATCCTTTTTAGCAACAAAGAAAAAACCCGCTCCCAACGGTAAAGAAGATGGCCGAATATGCCCTTTCTCCAAAGACTCCTGAACATAACTCCGCATGGCGGTATGTTCAGGCACAGACAGGTTGAAAAGTCGGCCCTTAGGAAACTTACTGCCTGGAATCAAGTCTATCGCACAATCACAGTCCCTGTGCGGTGGAAGAGAACTGGACTTGGGCTCATCAAATACATCCTGAAAATCAGACAAAAACTCTGGAATTTCAGAAGAGGAAGAAGAGGAGATTGACATCAAAGGAACATCATTATGAACCCCCTGACAACCCCAACTAGTCACAGACATAGATTTCCAATCCAACACAGGATTATGTACCTGCAACCACGGGAAACCTAGCACGATAACATCATGCAAATTATGCAGTAAGAGAAATCGACAATCTTCCTGATGGGCTGGCGCCATGTGCATGGTCACCTGTGTCCAAAACTGGGGCTTATTTTTAGCCAAAGGTGTAGCATCAATCCCCCTTAAAGGAATAGGGTTCTGCAAAGGCTGCAAGGGAAAACCACAACGCCTGGCAAACTCAAAATCCATTAAGTTCAAGGCGGCGCCTGAATCCACAAACGCCATGACAGAAAATGATGACAATGAGCAGATCAAGGACACCGATAACAGAAATTTAGGTTGTACAGTACTGATAGTAAATGAACTAGCGATCCTTTTTGTCCGCTTAGGGCAGACTGAAATGACATGAGAAGCGTCGCCACAATAATAACACAACCTATTCTGATGTCTGAATCCTTGTCGTTCCATTCTAGACAAAATCCTATCACACTGCATTGGCTCAGGACCTTGCTCTAAGGACGACGCCACAGCGCGCACAGTTTGACGCTCCTGCAAGCGCCAATCAATCTGAATGGCCAGAGACATAGAATCACTCAGACCGGAAGGCGTGGGAAACCCCACCATAACATTTTAAACGGATTCAGAAAGACCCTTTCTGAAAATTGCCGCCAAAGCATCATCATTCCATTTAGTCAACACAGACCATTTTCTAAATTTCTGACAATACAATTCTGCCGCCTCTTGACCCTGAGACAGGGCCAACAAGGTTTTCTCCGCTTGATCCACAGAATTCGGTTCATCATATAATAATCCTAAAGCCTGAAAAAAGGAATCTACATTAAGCAAGGCAGGATTCCCAGATTCCAGGGAAATGCCTAATCCTGAGGATCGCCACACAGCAGGGAGATGACAATTTTAACCTGCTGAATAGAATCACCGGAGGATCGCGGTCTCAGAGCAAAAAAACAGTTAACAATTGTTTTTAAAACCCAAAAATTTGGACCTATCACCAAAAAACAAATCAGGGGTAGGAGTCTTCGGCTCTAAAGCAGGAGTCTGAACAATATAATCAGAAATACCCTGTACCCTAGCAGCAAGCTGATCTACACGAGAAGCTAGTTCCTGAACATCCATGCTGGCACAAGACTCCTCAGCCACCCATAGATAAAGAGGGAAGAAAAGACAAAACAGACTGCAGAAAAAAAATATGGCTCACCACCTTTCTTCCCTTCTTCTGACATGCATTTAACTCATTATTGGCCAGTTGTACTGTTATGATCCGGTGACCTTGGAGCCGCATGAAACTTTCCCTGGAGTCGGTGGAACCTGTACTGACCGCAATCCTGAACTAACACCGCAACTAGAAGTAGCCGTGGGGTGTGCCTAACACGAACCTAGACACCTCGACACAGCCGGAGGACTAAATACCCCTATAGAGGGAAATAGGAATGCTACCTTGCCTCAGAGCAGACCCCCAAAGGATAGGCAGCCCCCCACGAATAATGACTGTGAGTAGGAGAAGAATAGACACACGCAGGTGGAAACAGGATTTAGCAAAAGAGGCCACTCTAGCTAAATAGGAAAGGATAGGACAGATTACTAGGCGGTCAGTATTAAAACCCTTCCAAAAATATCCACAGCAGATAATACAAAAAGTTCCACAATCTAACTAAAGACATGGAATGTATATCTGCCACTCCAGAGAATCCAGCAAGACTGAGAAAATACTGACACAATCGAAGCTGGACAAGAAAACACAAAGAATAGCACTGAATTGTGAAGCACACTGCATGTGTGCCACAGGAAAAAAAACCCAGACACTTATCTTTGCTGATTTGGCAGAAAGGCAGGAGGAACCAGGCAGAGGTCCATAACCTCCCAAGAACAATTGACAACTGGCAAGGACAAATGAATCCTGCACGCCTAAATACCTCAGTCAGAACTGCAATCAGCAGATACACCTGACCAGGACTGCAACTCAGGGGCAACTGCATTACCACCTACAACCACCGGAGGGAGCCCAAAAGCAGAATTCACAACAGCAGACATTGTGTGAGACCTTCCGTATAACTGGACTAGCCCCTTCTATCACCCACAGAGGACAGACATTGTGTGGGACCTTCCATATAACACGACTCACCCCTTCTATCACTCACAGAGGGCAGACATTGTGTGGGACCTTCCGTATAACAGGACTAGCCCCTTCTATAACCTGTAGCATTTCACCCACTACGGGTCTTGGGAGACACTCTCTTGGCTGCGGTAGTCAAGCACTCAGGCATGGTTTTCCACTTAAAGCAGTCTGTTAGGTTTATTTTCTCCATAAACCATAGAATGATGAACAAACGATAAACAATCTTACATCAGACAGATGAATCCTCAATGTCCATAGTGGAGCTCCGCTCTTTCTCAGACCTGCAGGCACACAGGCTGTGCCATGTCCAGGACGCAGGCTCTGCAGCCTAAATATGGTCTCTGTGTGCTGTGCAGGATGTCTGTCCCCACTTTACATAGGTGTAACCACACTCAGGTACCTGTCACATGGCCAGTCAGGTGAGCGTGACATCACCACAGGTCCTTAAACACAAAACCATCTTAGGCTACTTTCACACTAGCGTCGTACGACGCACGTCGCAATGCGACGTTGCGACGTACCGACGCAAACTGTGATTAGAAAACACAACGGTGGCAGCGGATGCAGTTTTACAACGCATCCGCTGCCCCATTGCGATGTCCAGGGAGGCGGGGGCGGAGTTCCAGGCTGCGCATGCGCAATCAGAAATGGCGGACCCGATGCACCAAAAAACGTTACATGTAATGTTTTTTGTGTCGACGGTCCGACGCAACCGTCGCACGACGGTTTCGACGTGTGCCAATCCGTCGCTAATGCAAGTCTATGGAGAAAAAACGCATCCTGCAAGCAATTTTGCAGGATGCGTTTTTTCTACAAAACGATGCATTGCGACGTACGCCATAAGACGGAAGTGTGAAAGTAGCCTTAGGTGTTTAGACGCGCCTCTTTGGGTGGGTTTGTAGGTGACTGGACCCACCCATCTCTCCAATCACCTGGAAGCCTTCCCAATGTAAACAAATCCCTCAGCAGTAGATCTCCTTGAGTAAAACATACCCAGGCTTCCATCACAGGGCCACCCACCTCTGCGATACATACCGACCATTAATCACATGACCAGTCGCTATGCCACACACAACCGAGGACAGACATTGTGTGGGACCTTCCATATAACAGGACTAGCCCCTTCTATCACCCACAGAGGACAGACATTGTGTAGGACCTTCCATATAACAGGACTCACCCCTTCTATCACCACAGAGGACAGACATTGTGTGGGACCTTCCGTATAACAGGACTAGGCCCTTCTATCACCAAAGAAGACATTTTGTGGGACCTTCCATATAACAGGACAAGCCCCTTCTATCACCACAGAGGACATACATTGTGTGGGACCTTCCGTATAACAGGACTAGCCCCTTCTATCACCACAGAGGACAGACATTGTGTGGGACCTTCTGTATAACAGGACTAGCCCCTTCTATCCCCCCACAGAGGACAGACATTGTGTGGGACCTTCTGTATAACAGGACTAGCCCCTTCTATCACCCACAGAGGACAGACAATGTGTGGAACCTTCTATATAACAGGATTAGTGCCTTTTATCACCCACAGAGGACATTGTGTGGGACCTTCCATATAACAGGACCAGCCCCTCCTATCACTCACAGAGGGCAGACTTTGTCCAGGACCTTCCATATAACAGGACTAGCCCCTTCTATCACCCACAGAGGACAGACATTGTGTGGGACCTTCCGTAGAACAGGATTAGTCCCTTCTATCACCACAGAGAACATTGTGTGGGAACTTCCGTGTAACAGGACTAGTCCCTTCTATCACCACAGAGGACATTGTGTGGGGCCTTTTTGTATAACAGGGCTAGTCCCTTCTGTCACCCACAGAGGACAGACATTGTGTGGGACCTTCCATATAACAGGACTCGCTCCTTCTATCACCACAGAGGACATTGTGTGGGACCTTCCATATAACAGGACTAGCCCCTTCTATCACCACAGAGGACATTGTGTGGGACCTTCCATATAACAGGACTAGCCCCTTCTATCACTCACAGAGGGAAGACATTGTGCAGGACCTTCCATATAACAGGACTCGCTCCTTCTATCACCACAGAGGACATTGTGTGGGACCTTCCATATAACAGGACTAGCCCCTTCTATCACCACAGAGGACAGACATTGTGGGGGACCTTCCATACAACAAGACTAGTCCCTTCTATCACCACAGAGGACATTGTGTGGGACCTTCCATATAACAGGACTAGTCCCTTCTATCACCCACAGAGGACAGACATTGTGTGGGACCTTCCATATAACAGGACTAGCCCCTTCTATCACTCACAGAGGGAAGACATTGTGCAGGACCTTCCATGTAACAGGACTCGCTCCTTCTATCACCACAGAGGACATTGTGTGGGACCTTCCATATAACAGGACTAGTCCCTACTATCACCCACAGAGGACATTGTGTGGGACCTTCCATATAACAGGACTAGTCCCTTCTATCACCCACAGAGGACAGACATTGTTTGGGACCTTCCATATAACAGGACTAGTCCCTTCTATCGCCACAGAGGACATTGTGTGGGACCTTCCATATAACAGGACTAGCCCCTTCTATCACCACAGAGGACAGACTTTGTGTGGGACCTTCCATATAACAGGACTAGCCCCTTCTATCACCACAGAGGACATTGTGTGGGACCTTCCGTATAACAGGACTAGTCCCTTCTATCACCACAGAGGACAGACATTGTGTGGGACCTTCCATATAACAGGACTAGTCCCTTCTATCACCACAGAGGACATTGTGTGGGATCTTCCATATAACAGGACTAGCCCCTTCTATCACCACAGGGGACAGACATTGTGTGGGACCTTCTATGTAACAGGACTAGCCCTTTCTATCACCACAGAGGACAGACATTGTGTGGGACCTTCCATATAACAGGACTAGTCCCTTCTATCACCACAGAGGACATTGTGTGGGACATTCCATATAACAGGACTAGCCCCTTCTATCACCACAGAGGACAGACATTGTGTGGGACCTTCCATATAACAGGACTAGCCCTTTCTATCACTACAGAGGACAGACGTTGTGTGGGACCTTCCGTATAACAGGACTAGCCCCTTCTATCACCACAGAGGACAGACATTGTGTGGGACCTTCCATATAACAGGACTAGCCCTTTCGATCACCACAGAGGACATTGTGTGGGACCTTCCATATAACAGGACAAGCCCCTTCTATCACTCACAGAGGGCAGACATTGTGCAGGACCTTCCATATAACAGGACTAGCCCCTTCTATCACCACAGAGGACAGACATTGTGTAGGACCTTCCATATAACAGGACTAGCCCCTTCTATCACCACAGAGGACATTGTGTGGGACCTTCCATATAACAGAACTAGCCCCTTCGATCACCACAGAGGAAATTGTGTGGGACCTTCCATATAACAGGACAAGCCCCTTCTATCACCACAGAGGACAGACATTGTGTGGGACCTTCCATATAACAGGACTAGCCCCTTCTATCACCACAGAGGACATTGTGTGGGACCTTCCATATAACAGGACTAGCCCCTTCGATCACCACAGAGGACATTGTGTGGGACCTTCCATATAACAGGACAAGCCCCTTCTATCACCACAGAGGACAGACATTGTGTGGGACCTTCCATATAACAGGACTAGCCCTTTCTATCACTACAGAGGACAGACGTTGTGTGGGACCTTCCGTATAACAGGACTAGCTCCTTCTATCACCATAGAGGACAGACATTGTGTGGGACCTTCCATATAACAGGACTAGCCCCTTCGATCACCACAGAGGACATTGTGTGGGACCTTCCATATAACAGGACAAGCCCCTTCTATCACTCACAGAAGGCAGACATTGTGCAGGACCTTCCATATAACAGGACTAGCCACTTCTATCACCACAGAGGACAGACATTGTGTAGGACCTTCCAAATAACAGGACTAGCCCATTCTATCACCACAGAGGACATTGTGTGGGACCTTCCATATAACAGGACTAGCCCCTTCAATCACCACAGAGGACATTGTGTCGGACCTTCCATATAACAGGACAAGCCCCTTCTATCACCACAGAGGACAGACATTGTGTGGGACCTTCCATATAACAGGACTAGCCCCTTCTATCACCACAGAGGACATTGTGTGGGACCTTCCATATAACAGGACTAGCCCCTTCGATCACCACAGAGGACATTGTGTGGGACCTTTCATATAACAGGACTAGCCCCTTCTATCACCACAGAGGACAGACATTGTGTGGGACCTTCCATATAACAGGACTAGCCCCTTCGATCAACACAGAGGACATTGTGTGGGACCTTCCATATAACAGGACAAGCCCCTTCTATCACTCACAGAGGGCAGACATTGTGCAGGACCTTCCATATAACAGGACTAGTGTTGTGAATTCTGCTTTTGGGCTCCCTCCGGTGGTTGTAGGTGGTAATGAAGTTGCCCCTGAGTTGCAGTCCTGGACAGGTGTATCTGCTGATTGCAGTTCTGACTGGGGTATTTAGGCATGCAGAATTCATTAGTCCTTGCCAGTTGTCAATTGTTCTTGGGAGGTTATGGACCTCTGCCTGGTTCCTCCTGCCTTTCTGCCAAATCAGCAAAGATAAGTGTCTGGTTTTTTTTTCCTGTGGCACACATGTTGTGTGCTTCACAATTCAGTGCTATTCTTTGTGTTTTCTTGTCCAGCTCAGATTGTGTCAGTATTTTCTCAGTCTTGCTGGATTCTCTGGAGTGGCAGATATACATTCCATGTCTTTAGTTAGATTGTGGAACTTTTTGTATTATCTGCTGTGGATATTTTTGGAAGGGTTTTAATACTGACCGCCTAGTAATCTGTCCTATCCTTTCCTATTTAGCTAGAGTGGCCTCTTTTGCTAAATCCTGTTTTCTACCTGCGTGTGTCTATTCTTCTCCTACTCACAGTCATTATTCGTGGGGGGTGCCTATCCTTTGGGGGTCTGCTCTGAGGCAAGGTAGCATTCCTATTTCCATCTATAGGGGTATTTAGTCCTCCGGCTGTGTCGAGGTGTCTAGGGTATGTTAGGTACACCCCACGGCTACTTCTAGTTGCGGTGTTAGTTCAGGATTTGCGGTCAGTACAGGTTCCACCGACTCCAGAGAAAGTTTCATGCGGCTCCATGGTCACCAGATCATAACAGTACAACTGGCCCATAATGAGTTAAATGCATCTCAGAAGAAGGGAAGAAAGGTGTTGAGCCATTTTTTTTTCTGCAGTCTGTTTTGTCTTTTTTTCCCTCTTTATTTATGGGTGGCTGAGGAGTCTTGTGCCAGCATGGATGTTCAGGAATTAGCTTCTCGTTTAGACCAGCTTGCTGCTAGGGTACAGGGTATTTCTGATTATATTGTTCAGACTCCAGCTTTAGAGCCGAAGATTCCTACTCCTGATTTGTTTTTTGGGGATAGGTCCAAATTTTGGGGGTTTAAAAATAATTGTAAACTGTTTTTTGCTCTGAGACCGCGATCCTCCGGAGATTCCATTCAGCAGGTTAAAATTGTCATCTCCCTGCTGCGTGGCGATCCACAGGATTGGGCATTTTCCCTGGAATCTGGGAATCCGGCCTTGCTTAATGTAGATTCCTTTTTTCAGGCTTTAGGATTATTATATGATGAACCTAATTCTGTGGATCAAGCGGAGAAAACCTTGTTGGCCCTGTCTCAGGGTCAAGAGGCGGCAGAATTGTTTTGTCAGAAATTTAGAAAATGGTCTGTGTTGACTAAACGGAATGATGATGCTTTGGCGGCAATTTTCAGAAAGGGTCTTTCTGAATCCGTTAAAGATGTTATGGTGGGGTTTCCCACGCCTTCCGGTCTGAGTGATTCTATGTCTCTGGCCATTCAGATTGATCGGCGCTTGCGGGAGCGTAGAACTGTGCGCGCTGTGGCGTCTGTTGTGAATTCCGTTCTCGCGCTCCCTCCTGTGGTCGTGAATGGTACTTTGGTGAGTTCTGTCCTTGGACACCCTCTGGTGGCTTTGAGTGGAACTGCTGATCTTTGAGGTTGGCTTTCTCAGCTGCCCTCGTTTATTGCTTCTGCTCGCTTCCCTATTTAACTCTGCCCAGGTCGTTAGTTCATGCCAGCTGTCAATGTTTCAGTACTGGTTCAGATCTCTCTTGGAATTCTCAGATGACCTGACTACTCCAGCAGAAGCTAAGTCCTTGCTAGTCATTTGCTGTTCATTGGTTTTTTAATATATTTTTCAGTACATGCTATGTTTCAGTCCAGCCTGCTATTATGATATTTCCTTGCTAGCTGGAAGCTCTGGGGTGCAGAGCTGCACCTCCACACCGTGAGTCGGTGTGGAGGTCTTTTTGCACACTCTGCGTGGTTTTTGTAGTTTTTTATACTGACCGCATAGTTCCCTTTCCTATCCTCTGTCTTTCTAGAGAAGATTCGGCCTCCTTTGCTAAAATCTGTTTCATTCCTGTGTTTGTCACTTCGGGTGCTCCTAACCACCAGGTCATAACAGTACAGCTGGCCAACAAAGTGTTAATGCATCTCAAAAGAGGGATAAGAGAAGTTCTGAGTCATTTTTTTTTTCTTTGCAGCTTGTTTTGTCTTTCTTTTCCCCTTAACCTCTGGGTGGTTCAGGACTCAGGTGTAGATATGGATATTCAAGGTTTGTCCTCTTGTGTGGATCAACTCACTGCTAGGGTACAGAGTATTCAAGATTATGTAGTTCAGAATCCGATGTTAGAGCCTAGAATTCCAATTCCTGATTTGTTTTCTGGGGATAGATCTAAATTTTTGAATTTCAAAAATAATTGCAGACTGTTTCTTGCTCTGAAACCCCGCTCCTCTGGTGATCCCATTCAGCAAGTAAAGATTATTATTTCTTTGTTGCGTGGTGACCCGCAAGACTGGGCATTCTCCCTTGAGCCAGGAAATCCTGCATTGCTTAATGTGGATGCATTTTTTCTAGCGCTTGCATTGCTTTATGACGAACCTAATTCTGTGGATCAGGCAGAAAAGATCTTGCTGACTCTATGTCAGGGTCAGGATGAGGCAGAAGTATATTGCCAGAAGTTTAGAAAGTGGTCTGTGCTTACTCAATGGAATGAGTGTGCCCTGGCAGCAATTTTCAGAAAGGGTCTTTCTGAAGCCCTTAAGGATGTTATGGTGGGGTTCCCCATGCCTGCTGGTCTGAATGAGTCAATGTCTTTGGCCATTCAGATTGATCGGCGTTTGCGCGAGCGCAAAGTTGTGCACCATTTGGCGGTGTCCTCTGAGCGGAGGCCTGAGCCTATGCAATGTGATAGGACTTTGACCAGAGCTGAACGGCAAGAACACAGACGTCAGAATGGGCTGTGTTTTTACTGTGGTGACTCCTCTCATGCTATCTCTGATTGTCCTAAGCGCACTAAGAGGTTCGCTAGGTCTGTCAACATTAGTACTTTGCAGCCTAAATTTCTCTTATCTGTTACTCTGATTTGCTCACTGTTGTCCTACTTGTTATGGCATTTGTGGATTCAGGCGCTGTCCTGAACTTGATGGACTTGGAGTTTGCCAGGCGCTGTGGTTTTTCCTTGGAGCCTTTGCAGAGTCCTATTCCCTTAAGGGGGATTGATGCTACGCCATTGGCCAAGAATAAACCTCAGTACTGGACTCAGCTGACCATGTACATGGCTCCCGCACATCAGGAAAATATCCGCTTTTTGGTGTTGCATAATTTGCATGATGTTGTCGTGTTGGGTTTGCCATGGTTACAGGTTCATAATCCAGTACTGGATTGGAAATCAATGTCTGTGTCTAGTTGGGGTTGTCAAGGGATACATGGTGATGTTCCTTTGATGTCAATTTCTTCTTCCACTCCTTCTGAAGTCCCTGAGTTTTTGTCGGATTACCAGGATGTATTTGATGAGCCCAAGTCCAGTGCCCTACCTCCTCATAGGGACTGTGATTGCGCTATTAATTTGATTCCTGGTAGTAAGTTCCCTAAGGGCCGACTGTTCAATTTATCTGTGCCAGAACATGCCGCTATGCGGAGTTATGTAAAGGAGTCCTTGGAGAAAGGGCATATTCGCCCGTCTTCGTCGCCGTTGGAAGCAGGGTTCTTTTTTGTGGCCAAGAAGGATGGCTCTCTGAGACCCTGTATAGATTACCGCCTTCTTAATAAAATCACGGTCAAATTTCAGTACCCTTTGCCTCTGTTGTCTGATTTGTTTGCTCGGATTAAGGGGGCTAGTTGGTTTACCAAGATTGACCTTCGAGGGGCGTATAATCTTGTGCGTATTAAACAGGGCGATGAATGGAAAACAGCATTTAATACGCCCGAGAGCCATTTTGAGTACCTGGTGATGCCATTCGGGCTTTCTAATGCTCCATCTGTGTTTCAGTCCTTTATGCACGACATCTTCAGGAAGTATCTGGATAGGTTCATGATCGTATATTTGGATGATATTTTGGTCTTTTCGGATGATTGGGAGTCTCATATAAGGCAGGTCAGGATGGTGTTCCAGGTCCTTCGTGCTAATGAGTTGTTTGTGAAGGGCTCTAAATGCCTCTTTGGAGTTCAGAAGGTTTCCTTTTTGGGCTTCATTTTTTCCCCTTCTACTATCGAGATGGATCCTGTCAAAGTTCAGGCCATTTATGATTGGACTCAACCTACATCTGTAAAGAGTCTTCAGAAGTTCCTGGGCTTTGCTAATTCTTACCGTCGCTTCATCGCTAATTTTTCTAGTGTGGTTAAACCTTTGACTGATTTGACGAAGAAAGGCGCTGATGTGGTGAATTGGTCCCCTGCGGCCGTTGAGGCCTTTCAGGAGCTTAAACGTCGTTTTACTTCGGCCCCTGTGTTGCGTCAGCCAGATGTTTTGCTCCCTTTTCAGGTCGAGGTTGATGCTTCTGAGATTGGGGCAGGGGCTGTTTTGTCTCAGAGAAGTTCTGATGGCTCCTTGATGAAGCCGTGTGCTTTCTTTTCTAGAAAGTTTTCGCCTGCCGAGCGTAATTATGATGTCGGCAATCGAGAGTTGTTGGCTATGAAGTGGGCATTTGAGGAGTGGCGACATTGGCTTGAGGGAGCCAAACATCGCGTGGTGGTCCTGACTGATCACAAGAATCTGACTTACCTCGAGTCCGCCAAGCGGTTGAACCCTAGACAGGCTCGATGGTCACTGTTTTTCTCCCGTTTCGATTTTGTGGTCTCATACCTTCCGGGATCTAAGAATGTGAAGGCTGATGCCCTTTCTAGGAGTTTTTTGCCTGATTCTCCGGGATCCGCTGAGCCGGCTGGTATTCTTAAAGAGGGGGTGATTCTGTCTGCCATCTCCCCTGATTTGCGGCGGGTGCTGCAGGAGTTTCAGGCTGATAGACCTGACCGCTGCCCAGTGGAGAAACTGTTTGTCCCTGATAGATGGACTAGTAGGGTTATTTCTGAGGTTCATTGTTCAGTGTTGGCTGGTCATCCTGGGATTTTTGGTACCAGAGATTTGGTTGCCAGGTCCTTTTGGTGGCCTTCCTTGTCACGGGATGTGCGTTCTTTTGTGCAGTCCTGTGGGACTTGTGCTTGGGCCAAACCTTGCTGTTCTCGTGCCAGTGGGTTGCTTTTGCCTTTGCCTGTCCTGAAGAGGCCCTGGACACATATTTCCATGGATTTTATTTCTGATCTTCCTTTCTCTCAAAGGATGTCTGTCATCTGGGTGGTTTGTGATCGGTTTTCTAAGATGGTCCATTTGGTACCCTTGCCTAAATTGCCTTCCTCCTCTGATTTGGTTCCATTATTTTTTCAGCATGTGGTTCGTTTGCATGGCATTCCGGAGAACATTGTGTCGGACAGAGGTTCCCAATTTGTTTCTAGGTTTTGGCGGTCCTTTTGTGCTAAGATGGGCATTGATTTGTCTTTTTCTTCAGCGTTCCATCCTCAGACAAATGGCCATCCTCAGACAAATGGCCAAACCGAACGAACCAATCAGACCTTGGAAACCTATCTGAGATGCTTTGTTTCTGCTGATCAGGATGATTGGGTGACCTTCTTGCCATTGGCCGAGTTCGCCCTTAATAATCGGGCTAGTTCTGCTACTTTGGTTTCGCCTTTTTTTTGTAATTCTGGTTTTCATCCTCGTTTTTCTTCAGGGCAGGTTGAGGCTTCTGACTGTCCTGGTGTGGATTCTGTGGTGGACAGGTTGCAACAAATTTGGACTCACGTGGTGGACAATTTGACGTTGTCTCAGGAGAAGGCGCAACGTTTTGCTAACCGCCGTCGCTGTGTTGGTCCCCGACTTCGTGTTGGGGATTTGGTTTGGTTGTCTTCTCGTTATGTTCCTATGAAGGTTTCTTCTCCTACGTTCAAGCCTCGTTTCATTGGTCCTTATAAGATTTCTGAAATTATCAATCCTGTGTCGTTTCGTTTGGCCCTTCCAACTTCTTTTGCCATCCATAATGTGTTCCATAGGTCGTTGTTGCGGAGATATGTGGCGCCTATGGTTCCTTCCGTTGATCCTCCTGCTCTGGTGTTGGTTGAGGGGGAGTTGGAGTATGTGGTGGAGAAGATTTTAGATTCTCGTATTTCGAGACGGAAGCTTCAGTACCTGGTTAAATGGAAGGGCTATGGTCAGGAGGATAATTCCTGGGTTGTTGCCTCCGATGTCCATGCTGCTGATTTGGTTCGTGCCTTTCATTTGGCTCGTCCTGATCGGCCTGGGGGCTCTGGTGAGGGTTCGGTGACCCCTCCTCAAGGGGGGGTACTGTTGTGAATTACGTTCTCGGGCTCCCTCCTGTGGTCGTGAATGGTACTTTGGTGAGTTCTGTCCTTGGACACCCTCTGGTGGCTTTGAGTGGAACTGCTGATCTTTGAGGTTGGCTTTCTCAGCTGCCCTCGTTTATTGCTTCTGCTCGCTTCCCTATTTAACTCAGCCCAGGTCGTTAGTTCATGCCAGCTGTCAATGTTTCAGTACTGGTTCAGATCTCTCTTGGAATTCTCAGATGACCTGACTACTCCAGCAGAAGCTAAGTCCTTGCTAGTCATTTGCTGTTCATTGGTTTTTTTATATATTTTTCAGTACATGCTATGTTTCAGTCCAGCCTGCTATTATGATATTTCCTTGCTAGCTGGAAGCTCTGGGGTGCAGAGCTGCACCTCCACACCGTGAGTCAGTGTGGAGGTCTTTTTGCACACTCTGCGTAGTTTTTGTAGTTTTTTATACTGACCGCATAGTTCCCTTTCCTATCCTCTGTCCTTCTAGAGAAGATTCGGCCTTTGCTAAAATCTGTTTCATTCCTGTGTTTGTCACTTCGGGTGCTCCTAACCACCAGGTCATAACAGGCGTCGTCCTCAGAGCCAATTCCTGAGCCAATGCAGTGTGATAGGATTTTGTCTAGAATGGAACGACAAGGATTCAGACGTCAGAATGGATTGTGTTATTATTGTGGCGACGCTTCTCATGTCATTTCAGTCTGCCCTAAGCGGACAAAGAGGATCGCTAGTTCATTTACCATCAGTACTGTACAACCTAAATTTCTGTTATCGGTGTCCTTGATCTGCTCATTGTCATCATTTTCTGTCATGGCGTTTGTGGATTCAGGTGCCGCCTTGAACTTAATGGATTTTGAGTTTGCCAGGCCTTGTGGTTTTCCCTTGCAGCCTTTGCAGAACCCTATTCCTTTAAGGGGGATTGATGCTATACCTTTGGCTAAAAATAAGCCTCAGTTTTGGACACAGGTGACCATGCACATGGCGCCAGCCCATCAGGAAGATTGTCGATTTCTGGTGTTGCATAATTTGCATGATGTTATCGTGCTGGGTTTCCCGTGGTTGCAGGTACATAATCCTGTGTTGAATTGGAAATCTATGTCTGTGACTAGTTGGGGTTGTCAGGGGGTTCATAATGATGTTCCTTTGATGTCAATCTCCTCTTCTTCCTCTTCTGAAATTCCAGAGTTTTTGTCTGATTTTCAGGATGTATTCGATGAGCCTAAGTCCAGTTCCCTTCCACCGCACAGGGACTGTGATTGTGCGATTGACTTGATTCCAGGCAGTAAGTTTCCTAAGGGTCGACTTTTCAACTTGTCTGTGCCTGAACATACCGCCATGCGGAGTTATGTTAAGGAGTCTTTGGAGAAAGGGCATATTCGGCCATCTTCTTCACCGTTGGGAGCGTTTTTTTTTTTTGTTGCTAAGAAGGATGGCTCCTTGAGACCTTGTATTGATTATCGCCTCTTGAATAAGATCACAGTCAAGTTTCAATACCCTTTACCTTTGCTTTCCGATTTGTTTGCTAGGATTAAGGGGGCTAGTTGGTTTACGAAGATTGACCTTCGGGGGGCATATAGTCTTGTTCGTATTAAACAGGGTGATGAATGGAAAACTGCGTTTAATACGCCCGAAGGACATTTTGAATACCTTGTGATGCCATTCGGGCTCACTAACGCTCCATCTGTTTTTCAATCCTTCATGCATGATATCTTCCGGACTTATATTGATAAATTCTTGATTGTATATTTGGACGATATTTTGATTTTTTCCGATGATTGGAAGTCTCATGTGGAACAGGTCAGGATGGTATTTCAGATCCTTCGTGACAATGCTTTGTTTGTGAAGGGGTCTAAGTGTCTCTTTGGGGTGCAGAAGGTTTTTTTTTTGGGCTTTATTTTTTCTCCCTCATCTATGGAGATGGATCCGGTTAAGGTTCAGGCCATTCATGATTGGATTCAACCCACATCCGTGAAGAGCCTTCAGAAATTTTTGGGTTTTGCAAATTTTTATCGCCGTTTCATTGCTAACTTCTCCAGCGTGGTTAAACCCTTGACTGATTTGACGAAAAAAGGCGCTGATGTGGCGAATTGGTCCTCTGCGGCTGTCTCTGCCTTTCAGGAGCTTAAACGCCGATTTACTTCTGCTCCGATGTTTCTCTTCCGTTTCAGGTTGAGATTGATGCTTCTGAGATTGGGGCAGGGGCCGTTTTGTCTCAGAGGGATTCTGTTGGTTCTTTGATGAAACCGTGTGCCTTCTTCTCCCGCAAGTTTTCGCCTGCTGAACGCAATTATGATGTCGGGAATCGGGAGTTGTTGGCTATGAAGTGGGCGTTTGAGGAGTGGCGACATTGGCTTGAGGGAGCTAAGCACCGTATTGTGGTCCTGACCGATCATAAGAATTTGATTTACCTCGAGTCTGCCAAACGGCTCAGTCCTAGACAGGCTCGATGGTCCTTGTTTTTTTCCCGTTTTGATTTCGTGGTTTCGTATCTTCCGGGTTCTAAGAACATTAAGGCTGATGCCCTTTCTAGGAGTTTTTTGCCTGATTCTCCTGAGGCCCTTGAACCGGTCGGCATTCTGAAAGAAGGGGTGGTCCTTTCTGCCGTTTCCCCTGATTTACGGCGGGTTCTTCAGGAATTTCAGGCTGATAGACCTGACCGCTGTCCTGTGGGGAAATTGTTTGTTCCTGACAGATGGACTAGTAGAGTGATTTCTGAGGTTCACTGTTCTGTGTTGGCTGGTCATCCTGGTATTTTTGGTACCAGAGATTTGGTTGGTAGGTCCTTTTGGTGGCCTTCATTGTCACGTGATGTGCGTTCTTTTGTGCAGTCCTGTGGGACTTGTGCGCGGGCTAAGCCTTGTTGTTCCCGTGCTAGTGGGTTACTTTTGCCATTGCCGGTCCCTGAGAGGCCCTGGATGCATATTTCTATGGATTTTATTTCTGATCTTCCGGTTTCCCAGAGGATGTCGGTTATCTGGGTTGTTTGTGACCGGTTTTCTAAGATGGTTCATTTGGTGCCTTTGCCTAAATTGCCTTCCTCTTCAGAGTTGGTTCCGTTGTTTTTTCAGCATGTGGTTCGTTTGCATGGTATTCCGGAGAATATTGTGTCCGACAGAGGTTCCCAGTTTGTTTCTAGGTTTTGGAGGGCCTTTTGTGCTAGGCTGGGCATTGATTTGTCTTTTACTTCTGCATTTCAACCTCAGACAAATGGCCAGACCGAGCGAACTAATCAGACTTTGGAGATTTATTTGAGATGCTTTGTGTCTGCCGATCAGGATGATTGGGTGGCCTTTTTGCCATTGGCCGAGTTTGCCCTTAATAATCGGGCTAGTTCGGCTACTTTGGTTTCGCCTTTTTTTTGTAATTTTGGAATTTTGGTTTTCATCCTCGTTTTTCTTCTGGGCAGGTTGAGCCTTCTGACTGTCCTGGTGTGGATTGTGCGGTTGACAGGTTGCAGCAGATTTGGGCTCATGTGGTGGACAATTTGGTGTTGTCTCAGGAGGAGGCTCAACGTTTTGCTAACTGTCGTCGGTGTGTTGGTTCCCGGCTTCGGGTTGGGGATTTGGTTTGGTTGTCTTCCCGTCATGTTCCTATGAAGGTCTCTTCCCCTAAGTTTAAGCCTCGGTTTATTGGTCCTTATAGGATTTCTGAGATTATAAATCCGGTGTCTTTTCGATTGGCGCTTCCGGCCTCTTTTGCTATCCATAATGTCTTCCATAGATCTTTATTGCGGAAATATGTGGTGCCCGTTGTTCCCTCTGTTGATCCTCCGGCCCCTGTTTTGGTTGATGGGGAGTTGGAGTATGTGGTTGAGAAGATTTTGGATTCTCGTTTTTCGAGGCGGAGGCTTCAGTACCTTGTCAAATGGAAGGGTTATGGCCAGGAGGATAATTCTTGGGTTTTTGCTTCTGATGTCCATGCTGCTGATTTGGTTCATGCTTTTCATCTGGCTCGTCCTGATCGGCCTGGGGGCTCTGGTGAGGGTTCGGTGACCCATCCTCAAGGGGGGGTACTGTTGTGAATTCTGCTTTTGGCTCCCTCCGGTGGTTGTAGGTGGTAATGCAGTTGCCCCTAAGTTGTAGTCCTGGACAGGTGTATCTGCTGATTGCAGTTCTGACTGGGGTATTTAGGCGTGCAGGATTCATTAGTCCTTGCCAGTTGTCAATTGTTCTTGGGAGGTTATGGACCTCTGCCTGGTTCCTCCTGCCTTTCTGCCAAATCAGCAAAGATAAGTGTCTGGTTTTTTTTTTCTGTGGCACACATGTTGTGTGCTTCACAATTCAGTGCTATTCTTTGTGTTTTCTTGTGCAGCTCAGATTGTGTCAGTATTTTCTCAGTCTTGCTGGATTCTCTGGAGTGGCAGATATACATTCCATGTCTTTAGTTAGATTGTGGAACTTTTTGTATTATCTGCTGTGGATATGTTTGGAAGGGTTTTAATACTGACCGCCTAGTAATCTGTCCTATCCTTTCCTATTTAGCTAGAGTGGCCTCTTTTGCTAAATCCTGTTTTCTACCTGCGTGTGTCTATTCTTCTCCTACTCACAGTCATTATTCGTGGGGGGCTGCCTATCCCTTGGGGGTCTGCTCTGAGGCAAGGTAGCATTCCTATTTCCATCTATAGGGGTATTTAGTCCTCCGGCTGTGTCGAGGTGTCTAGGGTATGTTAGGTACACTCCACGGCTACTTCTAGTTGCGGTGTTAATTCAGGATTTGCGGTCAGTACAGGTTCCACTGACTCCAGAGAAAGTTTCATGTGGCTCCAAGGTCACCAGATCATAACAGACTAGCCCCTTCTATCACCACAGAGGACAGACATTGTGTGGGACCTTCCATATAACAGGACTCGCTCCTTCTATCACCACAGAGGACATTGTGTGGGACCTTCCATATAACAGGACTAGACCCTTCTATCACCCACAGAGGGCATTGTGTGGGACCTTCCATATAACAGGACTAGCCCCTTCTATCACAAAAGAGGACAGACATTGTGTGGGACCTTCCATATAACAGGACTAGTCCCTTCTATCACCCACAGAGGACATTGTGTGGTACCTTCCATATAACAGGACTAGCCCCTTCTATCACTCACAGAGGGCAGACATTGTGCAGGACCTTCCATATAACAGGACTCGCTCCTTCTATCACCACAGAGCACATTGTGTGGGACCTTCCATATAACAGGACTAGCCCCTTCTATCAATTACAGAGGGCAGACATTGTGCAGGACCTTCCATATAACAGGACTCGCTCCTTCTATCACCACAGAGCACATTGTGTGGGACCTTCCATATAACAGGACTAGCACCTTCTATCACCACAGAGGACAGACATTGTGTGGGACCTTCCATATAACAGGACTCGCCCCTTCTATCACCACAGAGGACAGACATTGTGTGGGACCTTCCGTATAACAGGACTAGCTCCTTCTATCACCACAGAGGACATTGTGTGGGACCTTCCAGATAACAGGACTAGTCCCTTCTATCACCACAGAGGACAGACATTGTGTGGGACCTTCCATATAACAGGACTCGCCCCTTCTATCACCACAGAGGACAGACATTGTGTGGGACCTTCCATATAACAGGACGCACCCCTTCTATCACCACAGAGGACATTGTGTGGGACCTTCCATATAACAGGACTAGCCCCCTCTATCACCACAGAGGACAGACATTGTTTGGGACCTTCCATATAAGAGGACTAGCCCCTTCTATCATCACAGAGGACATTGTGTGGGACCTTCCATATAACAGGACTAGCCCCTTCTATCACTCACAGAGGGCAGACATTGTGCAGGACCTTCCATATAACAGGACGCGTTCCTTCTATCACCACAGAGGACATTGTGTGGGACCTTCCATATAACAGGACTAGCCCCCTCTATCACCACAGAGGACAGACATGGTGTGGGACCTTCCATATAAGAGGACTAGCCCCTTCTATCACCACAGAGGACAGACATTGTGTGGGACCTTCCAGATAACAGGACTCGCTCCTTCTATCACCACAGAGGACATTGTGTGGGACCTTCCATATAACAGGACTAGCTCCTTCTATCACCACAGAGGACATTGTGTGGGACCTTACAGATAACAGGACTAGTCCCTTCTATCACCACAGAGGACAGACATTGTGTAGGACCTTCCATATAACAGGACTAGACCCTTATATCAATTACAGAGGGCAGACATTGTGCAGGACCTTCCATATAACAGGACTCGCTCCTTCTATCACCACAGAGCACATTGTGTGGGACCTTCCATATAACAGGATTAGCACCTTCTATCACCACAGAGGACAGACATTGTGTGGGACCTTCCATATAACAGTACTCGCCCCTTCTATCACCACAGAGGACAGACATTGTGTGGGACCTTCCGTATAACAGGACTAGCTCCTTCTATCACCACAGAGGACAGACATTGTGTGGGACATTGCAGATAACAGGACTAGCCCCTTCTATCACCACAGAGGACAGACATTGTGTGGGACCTTCCATATAACAGGACTAGCCCCTTCTATCACCACAGAGGACAGACATTGTGTGGGACCTTCCATATAACAGGACTAGCCCCTTCTATCACCACAGAGGACAGACATTGTGTGGGACCTTCCATATAACAGGACTAGCCCCTTCTATCACCACAGAGGACAGACATTGTGTGGGACCTTCCATATAACAGTACTCGCCCCTTCTATCACCACAGAGGACAGACATTGTGTGGGACCTTCCGTATAACAGGACTAGCTCCTTCTATCACCACAGAGGACAGACATTGTGTGGGACATTGCAGATAACAGGACTAGCCCCTTCTATCACCACAGAGGACAGACATTGTGTGGGACCTTCCATATAACAGGACTAGCCCCTTCTATCACCACAGAGGACAGACATTGTGTGGGACCTTCCATATAACAGGACTAGCCCCTTCTATCACCACAGAGGACAGACATTGTGTGGGACCTTCCATATAACAGGACTAGCCCCTTCTATCACCACAGAGGACAGACATTGTGTGGGACCTTCCATATAACAGGACTAGCCCCTTCTATCACCACAGAGGACAGACATTGTGTGGGACCTTCCATATAACAGTACTCGCCCCTTCTATCACCACAGAGGACAGACATTGTGTGGGACCTTCCGTATAACAGGACTAGCTCCTTCTATCACCACAGAGGACATTGTGTGGGACCTTCCAGATAACAGGACTAGTCCCTTCTATCACCAAAGAGGACAGACATTGTGTGGGACCTTCCATATAACAGGACTCGCCCCTTCTATCACCACAGAGGACATTGTGTGGGACCTTCCACATAACAGGACTAGCCCCTTCTATCACTCACAGAGGGCAGACATTGTGCAGGACCTTCCATATAACAGGACGCGTTCCTTCTATCACCACAGAGGACATTGTGTGGGACCTTCCATATAACAGGACTAGCCTCTTCTATCACCACAGAGGACATAGTGTGGGACCTTCCATATAACAGGACTAGTCCCTTCTATCACCACAGAGGACATTGTGTGGGACCTTCCATATAACAGGACTAGCCCCTTCTATCACCACAGAGGACAGACATTGTGTGGGACCTTCCAGATAACAGGACTAGCCCCTTCTATCACCACAGAGGACAGACATTGTGTGGGACATTGCAGATAACAGGACTAGCCCCTTCTATCACCACAGAGGACAGACATTGTGTGGGACCTTCCAGATAATAGGACTAGCCCCTTCTATCACCACAGAGGACAGACATTGTGTGGGACCTTCCATATAACAGGACTAGCTCCTTCTATCACCACAGAGGACATTGTGTGGGACCTTCCATATAACAGGACTAGCCACTTCTATCACCACAGAGGACAGACATTGTGTGGGACCTTCCAGATAACAGGACTAGCCCCTTCTATCACCACAGAGGACAGACATTGTGTGGGACCTTCCAGATAACAGGACTAGCCCCTTCTATCACCACAGAGGACAGTCATTGTGTGGGACCTTCCATATAACAGGACTAGCTCCTTCTATCACCACAGAGGACATAATGTGGGACCTTCCATATAACAGGACTAGCCCCTTCTATCACCACAGAGGACAGACATTGTGTGGGACCTTCCATATAACAGGACTAGTCCCTACTATCACCACAGAGGACATTGTGTGGGACCTTCCAGATAACAGGACTAGCCCCCTCTATCACCACAGAGGACAGACATGGTGTGGGACCTTCCATATAAGAGGACTAGCCCCTTCTATCACCACAGAGGACAGACATTGTGTGGGACCTTCCAGATAACAGGACTCGCTCCTTCTATCACCACAGAGGACATTGTGTGGGACCTTCCATATAACAGGACTAGCTCTTTCTATCACCACAGAGGACATTGTGTGGGACCTTCCAGATAACAGGACTAGTCACTTCTATCACCACATAGGACAGACATTGTGTAGGACCTTCCATATAACAGGACTTGCCCCTTCTATCACCACAGAGGACAGACATTGTGTGGGACCATCCATATAACAGGACTAGCCCCTTCTATCACCACAGAGGACATTGTGTAGGACCTTCCATATACCAGGACTCGCCCCTTCTATCACCACAGAGGACATTGTGTGGGACCTTCCATATAACAGGACTAGCCCCTTCTATCACCACAGAGGACAGACATTGAATGGGACCTTCCATATAACAGGACTAGTCCCTTCTATCACCCACAGAGGACATTGTGTGGGACCTTCCATATAACAGGACTAGCCTCTTCTATCACAAAAGAGGACAGACATTGTGTGGGACCTTCCATATAACAGGACTAGTCCCTTCTATCACCCAACAGAGGACATTGTGTGGGACCTTCCATATAACAGGACTATCCCCTTCTATCACTCACAGAGGGCAGACATTGTGCAGGACCTTCCATATAACAGGACTCGCTCCTTCTATCACCACAGAGCACATTGTGTGGGACCTTCCATATAACAGGACTAGCCCCTTCTATCAATTACAGAGGGCAGACATTGTGCAGGACCTTCCATATAACAGGACTCGCTCCTTCTATCACCACAGAGGACAGACATTGTGTGGGACCTTCCGTATAACAGGACTAGCTCCTTCTATCACCACAGAGGACATTGTGTGGGACCTTCCAGATAACAGGACTAGTCCCTTCTATCACCACAGAGGACAGACATTGTGTGGGACCTTCCATATAACAGGACTCGCCCCTTCTATCACCACAGAGGACAGACATTGTGTGGGACCTTCCATATAACAGGACGCACCCCTTCTATCACCACAGAGGACATTGTGTGGGACCTTCCATATAACAGGACTAGCCCCCTCTATCACCACAGAGGACAGACATTGTTTGGGACCTTCCATATAAGAGGACTAGCCCCTTCTATCATCACAGAGGACATTGTGTGGGACCTTCCATATCAGGACTAGCCCCTTCTATCACTCACAGAGGGCAGACATTGTGCAGGACCTTCCATATAAAAGGACGCGTTCCTTCTATCACCACAGAGGACATTGTGTGGGACCTTCCATATAACAGGACTAGCCCCCTCTATCACCACAGAGGACAGACATGGTGTGGGACCTTCCATATAAGAGGACTAGCCCCTTCTATCACCACAGAGGACAGACATTGTGTGGGACCTTCCAGATAACAGGACTCGCTCCTTCTATCACCACAGAGGACATTGTGTGGGACCTTCCATATAACAGGACTAGCTCCTTCTATCACCACAGAGGACATTGTGTGGGACCTTCCAGATAACAGGACTAGTCCTTTCTATCACCACAGAGGACAGACATTGTGTAGGACCTTCCATATAACAGGACTAGACCCTTCTATCAATTACAGAGGGCAGACATTGTGCAGGACCTTCCATATAACAGGACTCGCTCCTTCTATCACCACAGAGCACATTGTGTGGGACCTTCCATATAACAGGACTAGCACCTTCTATCACCACAGAGGACAGACATTGTGTGGGACCTTCCATATAACAGTACTCACCCCTTCTATCACCACAGAGGACAGACATTGTGTGGGACCTTCCGTATAACAGGACTAGCTCCTTCTATCACCACAGAGGACATTGTGTGGGACCTTCCAGATAACAGGACTAGTCCCTTCTATCACCAAAGAGGACAGACATTGTGTGGGACCTTCCATATAACAGGACTCGCCCCTTCTATCACCACAGAGGACATTGTGTGGGACCTTCCACATAACAGGACTAGCCCCTTCTATCACTCACAGAGGGCAGACATTGTGCAGGACCTTCCATATAACTGGACGCGTTCCTTCTATCACCACAGAGGACATTGTGTGGGACCTTCCATATAACAGGACTAGCCCCCTCTATCACCACAGAGGACAGACATTGTGTGGGACCTTCCATATAAGAGGACTAGCCCCTTCTATCATCACAGAGGACATTGTGTGGGACCTTCCACATAACAGGACTAGCCCCTTCTATCACTCACAGAGGGAAGACAATGTGCAGGACCTTCCATATAACAGGACGCGTTCCTTCTATCACCACAGAGGACATTGTGTGGGACCTTCCATATAACAGGACTAGCCCCCTCTATCACCACAGAGGACAGACATGTTGTGGGACCTTCCATATAAGAGGACTAGCCCCTTCTATCACCACAGAGGACAGACATTGTGTGGGACCTTCCAGATAACAGGACTCGCTCCTTCTATCACCACAGAGGACATTGTGTGGGACCTTCCATATAACAGGACTAGCTCTTTCTATCACCACAGAGGACATTGTGTGGGACCTTCCAGATAACAGGACTAGTCCCTTCTATCACCAAAGAGGACAGACATTGTGTGGGACCTTCCATATAACAGGACTCGCCCCTTCTATCACCACAGAGGACATTGTGTGGGACCTTCCACATAACAGGACTAGCCCCTTCTATCACTCACAGAGGGCAGACATTGTGCAGGACCTTCCATATAACTGGACGCGTTCCTTCTATCACCACAGAGGACATTGTGTGGGACCTTCCATATAACAGGACTAGCCCCCTCTATCACCACAGAGGACAGACATTGTGTGGGACCTTCCATATAAGAGGACTAGCCCCTTCTATCATCACAGAGGACATTGTGTGGGACCTTCCACATAACAGGACTAGCCCCTTCTATCACTCACAGAGGGAAGACAATGTGCAGGACCTTCCATATAACAGGACGCGTTCCTTCTATCACCACAGAGGACATTGTGTGGGACCTTCCATATAACAGGACTAGCCCCCTCTATCACCACAGAGGACAGACATGTTGTGGGACCTTCCATATAAGAGGACTAGCCCCTTCTATCACCACAGAGGACAGACATTGTGTGGGACCTTCCAGATAACAGGACTCGCTCCTTCTATCACCACAGAGGACATTGTGTGGGACCTTCCATATAACAGGACTAGCTCTTTCTATCACCACAGAGGACATTGTGTGGGACCTTACAGATAACAGGACTAGTCACTTCTATCACCACAGAGGACAGACATTGTGTAGGACCTTCCATATAATAGGACTCGCCCCTTCTATCACCACAGAGGACAGACATTGTGTGGGACCATCCATATAACAGGACTAGCCCCTTCTATCACCACAGAGGACATTGTGTAGGACCTTCCATATACCAGGACTCGCCCCTTCTATCACCACAGAGGACATTGTGTGGGACCTTCCATATAACAGGACAAGCCCCTTCTATCACCACAGAGGACAGACATTGAATGGGACCTTCCATATAACAGGACTAGTCCCTTCTATCACACACAGAGGACATTGTGTGGGACCTTCCATATAACAGGACTAGCCTCTTCTATCACAAAAGAGGACAGACATTGTGTGGGACCTTCCATATAACAGGACTAGTCCCTTCTATCACCCAACAGAGGACATTGTGTGGGACCTTCCATATAACAGGACTATCCCCTTCTATCACTCACAGAGGGCAGACATTGTGCAGGACCTTCCATATAACAGGACTCGCTCCTTCTATCACCACAGAGCACATTGTGTGGGACCTTCCATATAACAGGACTAGCCCCTTCTATCACCACAGAGGACAAACATTGTGTGGGACCTTACATATAACAGGACTATCCCCTTCTATCACCACAGAGGACACTGTGTGGGATCTTCCATATAACAGGACTAGCCCCTTCTATCACCAGAGGACATAGTGTGGGACCTTCCAGATAACAGGACTAGCCACGTCTATCACCACAGAGGACAGACATTGTGTGGGACCTTCCATATAACAGGACTAGTCCCTCCTTTCATCACAAAGGACAGACATTGTGTGGGACCTTCCAGATAACAGGACTAGCCCCCTCTATCACCACAGAGGACAGACATTGTGTGGGACCTTCCGTATAACAGGACTAGCCCCCACTATCACCACAGAGGACAGACATTGTGTGGGACCTTCCATATAACAGGACTAGTCCCTTCTATCACCACAGAGGACATAGTGTGGGACCTTCCAGATAACAGGACTAGCCCCCTCTATCACCACAGAGGACAGACATTGTTTGGGACCTTCCATATAAGAGGACTAGCCCCTTCTATCATCACAGAGGACATTGTGTGGGACCTTCCATATAACAGGACTAGCCCCTTCTATCACTCACAGAGGGCAGACATTGTGCAGGACCTTCCATATAACAGGACGCGTTCCTTCTATCACCACAGAGGACATTGTGTGGGACCTTCCATATAACAGGACGCACCCCTTCTATCACCACAGAGGACATTGTGTGGGACCTTCCATATAACAGGACTAGCCCCCTCTATCACCACAGAGGACAGACATTGTTTGGGACCTTCCATATAAGAGGACTAGCCCCTTCTATCATCACAGAGGACATTGTGTGGGACCTTCCATATAACAGGACTAGCCCCTTCTATCACTCACAGAGGGCAGACATTGTGCAGGACCTTCCATATAACAGGACGCGTTCCTTCTATCACCACAGAGGACATTGTGTGGGACCTTCCATATAACAGGACTAGCCCCCTCTATCACCACAGAGGACAGACATGGTGTGGGACCTTCCATATAAGAGGACTAGCCCCTTCTATCACCACAGAGGACAGACATTGTGTGGGACCTTCCAGATAACAGGACTCGCTCCTTCTATCACCACAGAGGACATTGTGTGGGACCTTCCATATAACAGGACTAGCTCCTTCTATCACCACAGAGGACATTGTGTGGGACCTTACAGATAACAGGACTAGTCCCTTCTATCACCACAGAGGACAGACATTGTGTAGGACCTTCCATATAACAGGACTAGACCCTTATATCAATTACAGAGGGCAGACATTGTGCAGGACCTTCCATATAACAGGACTCGCTCCTTCTATCACCACAGAGCACATTGTGTGGGACCTTCCATATAACAGGATTAGCACCTTCTATCACCACAGAGGACAGACATTGTGTGGGACCTTCCATATAACAGTACTCGCCCCTTCTATCACCACAGAGGACAGACATTGTGTGGGACCTTCCGTATAACAGGACTAGCTCCTTCTATCACCACAGAGGACAGACATTGTGTGGGACATTGCAGATAACAGGACTAGCCCCTTCTATCACCACAGAGGACAGACATTGTGTGGGACCTTCCATATAACAGGACTAGCCCCTTCTATCACCACAGAGGACAGACATTGTGTGGGACCTTCCATATAACAGGACTAGCCCCTTCTATCACCACAGAGGACAGACATTGTGTGGGACCTTCCATATAACAGGACTAGCCCCTTCTATCACCACAGAGGACAGACATTGTGTGGGACCTTCCATATAACAGGACTAGCCCCTTCTATCACCACAGAGGACAGACATTGTGTGGGACCTTCCATATAACAGTACTCGCCCCTTCTATCACCACAGAGGACAGACATTGTGTGGGACCTTCCGTATAACAGGACTAGCTCCTTCTATCACCACAGAGGACATTGTGTGGGACCTTCCAGATAACAGGACTAGTCCCTTCTATCACCAAAGAGGACAGACATTGTGTGGGACCTTCCATATAACAGGACTCGCCCCTTCTATCACCACAGAGGACATTGTGTGGGACCTTCCACATAACAGGACTAGCCCCTTCTATCACTCACAGAGGGCAGACATTGTGCAGGACCTTCCATATAACAGGACGCGTTCCTTCTATCACCACAGAGGACATTGTGTGGGACCTTCCATATAACAGGACTAGCACCTTCTATCACCACAGAGGACAGACATTGTGTGGGACCTTCCATATAACAGTACTCGCCCCTTCTATCACCACAGAGGACAGACATTGTGTGGGACCTTCCGTATAACAGGACTAGCTCCTTCTATCACCACAGAGGACATTGTGTGGGACCTTCCAGATAACAGGACTAGTCCCTTCTATCACCAAAGAGGACAGACATTGTGTGGGACCTTCCATATAACAGGACTCGCCCCTTCTATCACCACAGAGGACATTGTGTGGGACCTTCCACATAACAGGACTAGCCCCTTCTATCACTCACAGAGGGCAGACATTGTGCAGGACCTTCCATATAACTGGACGCGTTCCTTCTATCACCACAGAGGACATTGTGTGGGACCTTCCATATAACAGGACTAGCCCCCTCTATCACCACAGAGGACAGACATTGTGTGGGACCTTCCATATAAGAGGACTAGCCCCTTCTATCATCACAGAGGACATTGTGTGGGACCTTCCACATAACAGGACTAGCCCCTTCTATCACTCACAGAGGGAAGACATTGTGCAGGACCTTCCATATAACAGGACGCGTTCCTTCTATCACCACAGAGGACATTGTGTGGGACCTTCCATATAACAGGACTAGCCCCCTCTATCACCACAGAGGACAGACATGTTGTGGGACCTTCCATATAAGAGGACTAGCCCCTTCTATCACCACAGAGGACAGACATTGTGTGGGACCTTCCAGATAACAGGACTCGCTCCTTCTATCACCACAGAGGACATTGTGTGGGACTTTCCATATAACAGGACTAGCTCTTTCTATCACCACAGAGGACATTGTGTGGGACCTTCCAGATAACAGGACTAGTCACTTCTATCACCACAGAGGACAGACATTGTGTAGGACCTTCCATATAATAGGACTCGCCCCTTCTATCACCACAGAGGACAGACATTGTGTGGGACCATCCATATAACAGGACTAGCCCCTTCTATCACCACAGAGGACATTGTGTAGGACCTTCCATATACCAGGACTCGCCCCTTCTATCACCACAGAGGACATTGTGTGGGACCTTCCATATAACAGGACAAGCCCCTTCTATCACCACAGAGGACAGACATTGAATGGGACCTTCCATATAACAGGACTAGTCCCTTCTATCACACACAGAGGACATTGTGTGGGACCTTCCATATAACAGGACTAGCCTCTTCTATCACAAAAGAGGACAGACATTGTGTGGGACCTTCCATATAACAGGACTAGTCCCTTCTATCACCCAACAGAGGACATTGTGTGGGACCTTCCATATAACAGGACTATCCCCTTCTATCACTCACAGAGGGCAGACATTGTGCAGGACCTTCCATATAACAGGACTCGCTCCTTCTATCACCACAGAGCACATTGTGTGGGACCTTCCATATAACAGGACTAGCCCCTTCTATCAATTACAGAGGGCAGACATTGTGCAGGACCTTCCATATAACAGGACTCGCTCCTTCTATCACCACAGAGCACATTGTGTGGGACCTTCCATATAACAGGACTAGCCCCTTCTATCACCACAGAGGACAAACATTGTGTGGGACCTTACATATAACAGGACTATCCCCTTCTATCACCACAGAGGACACTGTGTGGGATCTTCCATATAACAGGACTAGCCCCTTCTATCACCAGAGGACATAGTGTGGGACCTTCCAGATAACAGGACTAGCCACGTCTATCACCACAGAGGACAGACATTGTGTGGGACCTTCCATATAACAGGACTAGTCGCTCCTTTCATCACAGAGGACAGACATTGTGTGGGACCTTCCAGATAACAGGACTAGCCCCCTCTATCACCACAGAGGACAGACATTGTGTGGGACCTTCCGTATAACAGGACTAGCCCCCACTATCACCACAGAGGACAGACATTGTGTGGGACCTTCCATATAACAGGACTAGTCCCTTCTATCACCACAGAGGACATAGTGTGGGACCTTCCAGATAACAGGACTAGCCCCCTCTATCACCACAGAGGACAGACATTGTGTGGGACCTTCCATATAACAGGACTAGCCCCTTCTATCACCACAGAGGACATAGTGTGGGACCTTCCATATATCAGGACTAGCCCCTTCTATCACCACAGAGGACAGACACTGTGTGGGACCTTCCATATAACAGGACTTGCCCCTTCTATCACCACAGAGGACAGACATTGTGTGGGACCTTCCGTATAACAGGACTAGCTCCTTCTATCACCACAGAGGACATTGTGTGGGACCTTCCATATAACAGGACTCGCTCCTTCTATCACCACAGAGGACATTGTGTGGGACCTTCCATATAACAGGACTCACCCCTTCTATCACCACAGAGGACATTGTTTGGGACCTTCCATATAACAGGACTAGTCCCTTCTATCACCACAGAGGACAGACATTGTGTGGGACCTTCCATATAACAGGACTAGCTTCTTCTATCACCACAGAGGACATAGTGTGGGACCTTCCATATAACAGGACTAGCCCCTTCTATCACCACAGAGGACATTGTGTGGGACCTTCCATATAACAGGACTAGCTCCTTCTATCACCACAGAGGACAGACATTGTGTGGGACCTTCCGTATAACAGGACTAGCTCCTTCTATCACCACAGAGGACATAGTGTGGGACCTTCCAGATAACAGGACTAGCCCCTTCTATCACCACAGAGGACATAGTGTGGGACCTTCCAGATAACAGGACTAGCCCCTTCTATCACCGCAGAGGGCAGACATTGTGTGGGACCTTCCAGATAACAGGACTAGCCCCCTCTATCACCACAGAGGACAGACATTGTGTGGGACCTTCTGTATAACAGGACTAGCCCCTTCTATCACCACAGAGGACAGACATTGTGTGGGACCTTCCATATAACAGGACTAGTCCCTCCTATCACCACAGAGGATAGTCATTGTGTGGGACCTTCCAGATAACAGGACTAGCCTCTTCTATCACCAGAGGACATAGTGTTGGACCTTCCAGATAACAGGACTAGCCCCGTCTATCACCACAGAGGACAGACATTGTGTGGGACCTTCCATATAACAGGACTAGTCCCTCCTTTCATCACAGAGGACAGACATTGTGTGGGACCTTCCAGATAACAGGACTAGCCCCCTCTATCACCACAGAGGACAGACATTGTGTGGGACCTTCCATATAACAGGACTAGCCCCCACTATCACCACAGAGGACAGACATTGTGTGGGACCTTCCATATAACAGGACTAGTCCCTTCTATCACCACAGAGGACATAGTGTGGGACCTTCCAGATAACAGGACTAGCCCCCTCTATCACCACAGAGGACAGACATTGTGTGGGACCTTCCATATAACAGGACTAGCCTCTTCTATCACCACAGAGGACATAGTGTGGGACCTTCCATATATCAGGACTAGCCCCTTCTATCACCACAGAGGACAGACACTGTGTGGGACCTTCCATATAACAGGACTTGCCCCTTCTATCACCACAGAGGACAGACATTGTGTGGGACCTTCCGTATAACAGGACTAGCTCCTTCTATCACCACAGAGGACATTGTGTGGGACCTTCCATATAACAGGACTCGCTCCTTCTATCACCACAGAGGACATTGTGTGGGACCTTCCATATAACAGGACTCACCCCTTCTATCACCACAGAGGACATTGTGTGGGACCTTCCATATAACAGGACTAGTCCCTTCTATCACCACAGAGGACAGACATTGTGTGGGACCTTCCATATAACAGGACTAGCTTCTTCTATCACCACAGAGGACATAGTGTGGGACCTTCCATATAACAGGACTAGCCCCTTCTATCACCACAGAGGACATAGTGTGGGACCTTCCATATAACAGGACTAGCTCCTTCTATCACCACAGAGGACAGACATTGTGTGGGACCTTCCGTATAACAGGATTAGCTCCTTCTATCACCACAGAGGACATAGTGTGGGACCTTCCAGATAACAGGACTAGCCCCTTCTATCACCACAGAGGACATAGTGTGGGACCTTCCAGATAACAGGACTAGCCCCTTCTATCACCGCAGAGGGCAGACATTGTGTGGGACCTTCCAGATAACAGGACTAGCCCCCTCTATCACCACAGAGGACAGACATTGTGTGGGACCTTCTGTATAACAGGACTAGCCCCTTCTATCACCACAGAGGACAGACATTGTGTGGGACCTTCCATATAACAGGACTAGTCCCTCCTATCACCACAGAGGACAGACATTGTGTGGGACCTTCCAGATAACAGGACTAGCCCCCTCTATCACCTCAGAGGACATTGTGTGGGACCTTCGGTATAACAGGACTAGTCCCTTCTATCACCACAGAGGACATTGTGTGGGACCTTCCATATAACAGGACTAGCCCCTTCTATCACCAGAGGACAGACATTGTGTGGGATCTTCCATATAACAGGACTAGCCCCTTCTATCACCACAGAGGACATAGTGTGGGACCTTCCATATAACAGGACTAGTCCCTTCTATCACCACAGAGGACATTGTGTGGGACCTTCCATATAACAGGACTAGCCCCTTCTATCACCACAGAGGACATACTGTACATTGTGTGGGACCTTCCAGATAACAGGACTAGCCCCTTCTATCACCACAGAGGACAGACATTGTGTGGGACCTTCCAGATAACAGGACTAGCCCATTCTATCACCACAGAGGACTGACATTGTGTGGGACCTTCCATATAACAGGACTAGCTCCTTCTATCACCACAGAGGACATTGTGTGGGACCTTTAATATAACAGGAGTAGCGCCCTCTATCACCACAGAGGACATTGTGTGGGACCTTCCATATAACAGCACTAGCCCCTTCTATCACCACAGAGGACAGACATTGTGTGGGACCTTCCATATAACAGGACTAGTCCCTCCTATCACCACAGAGGACAGACATTGTGTGGGACCTTCCAGATAACAGGACTAGCCCCCTCTATCACCTCAGAGGACATTGTGTGGGACCTGTTGTGAAATTGGATTCTGGGCTCCCCCGGTAGCCACTTGTGGAATTGTACTTGTGTGCATCATCCCCTCTGTTCACCTGCTCCTATCAGGATGTGGGAGTCGCTATATAACCTTGCTCCTCTGTCAGTTTCATGCCGGTCAACAATGTAATCAGAAGCCTTCTGTGCATGTTCCTGCTACTAGACAACTCCTAGCTAAGTTGGACTTTTGTCCTTGTGTGTTTTTGCATTTTGTTCCTGTTCACAGCTGCTGTCTCGTTTCTGTGTCTGGAAAGCTCTTGTGAGCGGAAATTGCCACTCTGGTGTTATGAGTTAATGCTAGAGTCTTAAAGTAATTTCTGGATGGTGTTTTGATAGGGTTTTCTGCTGACCATGAAAGTGCCCTTTCTGTCTTCATGCTATCTAGTAAGCGGACCTCGATTTTGCTAAACCTATTTTCATACTACGTTTGTCATTTCATCTAAAATCACCGCCAATATATGTGGGGGCCTCTGTCTGCCTTTTGGGAAAATTTCTCTAGAGGTGAGCCAGGACTGTCTTTTCCTCTGCTAGGATTAGGTAGTTCTCCGGCTGGCGCTGGGCATCTAGGGATAAAAAACGTAGGCATGCTACCCGGCCACTTCTAGTTGTGCGGCAGGTTTAGTTCATGGTCAGTATAGTTTCCATCTTCCAAGAGCTAGTTCTCATATATGCTGGGCTATGTTCTCTCGCCATTGAGAATCATGACAGTTTGACCGGCCCAAAAAAGGGTTAAATTACTGGCTGAGAAAGGAGAGAAAAAAGAAGTCTGCTACAATTTTTTTTTTTTTTTTCCTCTAGTTCTGAGTGTGCTCTTAATTGAATCACTTGCTAGTTTGCCTATGCTGCAGCCTTCCTCTCTTTCTCTCCTTCTAATCCTTGAATGGCTCTGTGTTCACCTGTTTCAAATGGATCTTCAGAGTGTAGCTACAGGTTTGAATAATCTCGCCACAAAGGTACAAAATTTGCAAGATTTTGTTGTTCATGCACCTGTGTCTGAGCCTAGAATTCCTTTGCCTGAATTCTTCTCGGGGAATAGATCTCACTTTCAAAATTTTAAAAATAATTGCAAATTGTTTTTGTCCCTGAAGTCTCGCTCTGCCGGAGACCCTGCACAGCAGGTCAGGATTGTAATTTCCTTGCTCCGGGGCGACCCTCAGGACTGGGCTTTTGCATTGGCACCAGGGGATCCTGCGTTGCTCAATGTGGATGCGTTTTTTCTGGCCTTGGGGTTGCTTTATGAGGAACCTCATTTAGAGCTTCAGGCGGAAAAGGCCTTGATGTCCTTGTCTCAGGGGCAAGATGAAGCTGAAATATACTGCCAAAAATTCCGCAAATGGTCTGTGCTTACTCAGTGGAATGAGTGCGCCCTGGCGGCGATTTTCAGAGAAGGTCTCTCTGATGCCATTAAGGATGTTATGGTGGGGTTCCCTGTGCCTGTTCCCTGTGCCTGCGAGTCTGAATGAGTCCATGACGATGGCTATTCAGATCGATAGGCGTCTGCGGGAGCGCAAACCTGTGCACCATTTGGCGGTGTCTACTGAGAAAACGCCAGAAAATATGCAATGTGATAGAATTCTGTCCAGAAGCGAGCGGCAGAATTTTAGACGAAAAAATGGGTTGTGCTTCTATTGTGGTGATTCAACTCATGTTATATCAGCATGCTTTAAGCGTACTAAGAAGCCTGACAAGTCTGTTTCAATTAGCACTTTACAGTCTAAGTTTATTCTATCTGTGACCCTGATTTGTTCTTTGTCATCTATTACCGCGGACGCCTATGTCGACTCTGGCGCTGCTTTGAGTCTTATGGATTGGTCCTTTGCCAAACGCTGTGGGTATGATTTGGAGCCATTGGAGGCTCCGATACCTCTGAAAGGGATTGACTCCACCCCATTGGCTAGTAATAAACCACAATACTGGACACAAGTGACTATGCGTGTTAATCCGGATCACCAGGAGGTTATTCGCTTTCTGGTGCTGTATAATCTACATGATGTTTTGGTGCTGGGATTGCCATGGCTGCAATCTCATAACCCAGTCCTCGACTGGAGAGCTATGTCTGTGTTAAGCTGGGGATGTAAAGGAACTCATGGGGACGTACCTTTGGTTTCCATTTCATCATCTATTCCCTCTGAGATTCCTGAATTCTTGTCTGACTTTCGTGACGTTTTTGAAGAACCCAAGGTTGGTTCACTACCTCCGCACCGGGAGTGCGATTGTGCCATAGACTTGATTCCGGGTAGTAAATACCCTAAGGGTCGTTTATTTAATCTGTCTGTGCCTGAACACGCGGCTATGCGAGAATATATAAAGGAGTCCTTGGAAAAGGGACATATTCGTCCTTCGTCATCTCCCTTAGGAGCCGGTTTTTTCTTTGTGTCTAAGAAAGACGGCTCTTTGAGGCCGTGTATTGATTATCGTCTTTTGAATAAAATCACGGTTAAATATCAATATCCGTTACCACTGCTAACTGATTTGTTTGCTCGTATAAAGGGGGCCAAGTGGTTCTCTAAGATTGATCTCCGTGGGGCGTATAATTTGGTGCGAATCAAGCAGGGGGATGAGTGGAAAACCGCATTTAATACGCCCGAGGGCCATTTTGAGTATTTGGTGATGCCTTTTGGTCTTTCTAATGCCCCTTCAGTCTTCCAGTCCTTTATGCATGACATTTTCCGCGATTATTTGGATAAATTTATGATTGTGTATCTGGATGATATTCTGATTTTTTCGGATGACTGGGACTCTCATGTCCAGCAGGTCAGGAGGGTTTTTCAGGTTTTGCGGTCTAATTCCTTGTGTGTGAAGGGTTCTAAGTGTGTTTTTGGGGTTCAAAAGATTTCCTTCTTGGGATACATTTTTTCCCCCTCTTCCATCGAGATGGATCCTGTCAAGGTTCAGGCTATTGGTGATTGGACGCAACCCTCTTCTCTTAAGAGTCTTCAGAAATTTTTGGGCTTTGCTAACTTTTATCGTCGATTTATTGCTGGTTTTTCTGATGTTGTAAAACCATTGACTGATTTGACTAAGAAGGGTGCTGATGTTGCTGATTGGTCCCCTGATGCTGTGGAGGCCTTTCGGGAGCTCAAGCGCCGCTTTTCTTCCGCCCCAGTGTTGCGTCAGCCTGATGTTGCTCTTCCTTTTCAGGTTGAGGTCGACGCTTCTGAAATCGGAGCTGGGGCGGTGTTGTCGCAGAGAAGTTCCGACTGCTCCGTGATGAGACCTTGTGCCTTTTTTTCCCGTAAATTTTCGCCCGCCGAGCGGAATTATGATATTGGGAATCGGGAGCTTTTGGCCATGAAGTGGGCTTTTGAGGAGTGGCGTCACTGGCTTGAGGGGGCCAGACATCAGGTGGTGGTATTGACTGACCACAAAAATTTAATTTACCTTGAGTCTGCCAGGCGCCTGAATCCTAGACAGGCGCGCTGGTCGTTGTTTTTCTCTCGGTTTAATTTTGTGGTGTCTTACCTACCGGGTTCTAAGAATGTTAAGGCGGATGCCCTTTCTAGGAGTTTTGAGCCTGACTCCCCTGGTAATTCTGAGCCCACAGGTATCCTTAAAGATGGAGTGATATTGTCTGCCGTTTCTCCAGACCTGCGGCGGGCCTTGCAGGAGTTTCAGGCGGATAGACCTGATCGTTGCCCACCTGGTAGACTGTTTGTTCCTGATGATTGGACCAGTAGAGTCATCTCTGAGGTTCATTCTTCTGCGTTGGCAGGTCATCCTGGAATCTTTGGTACCAGGGATTTGGTGGCAAGGTCCTTCTGGTGGCCTTCCCTGTCACGAGATGTGCGAGGCTTTGTGCAGTCTTGTGACGTTTGTGCTCGGGCCAAGCCTTGTTGTTCTCGGGCTAGTGGATTGTTGTTACCCTTGCCTATCCCGAAGAGGCCTTGGACGCACATCTCGATGGATTTTATTTCGGATCTGCCTGTTTCTCAGAAGATGTCTGTCATCTGGGTGGTGTGTGACCGTTTCTCTAAGATGGTCTGTCATGATCTCAATGGCAAGAGAACATAGCATAAGCATATATAGGAACTAGCTCTTGGAAGATGGGAACTGAGCTGACCATGAACTAAACCTAACGCACAACTAGCAGTGGCCGGGTAGCATGCCTACGTTGATTCTAGATGCCCAGCCCAGCCGGAGGACTAAATAAAGCTAGCAGAGGAAAATATTAGTCCTAGCTCACCTCTAGAGAAATACCCCGAAAGGAGACAGAGGCCCCCCACATGTATTGGCGGTGAGTTGAGATGAAATAACAAACGTAGTATGAAAATAGGTTTAGCAAATTTGAGGTCCACTTACTACATAGCAGAAGACAGAAAGGACACTTTCATGGTCAGCTGAAAACCCTATCAAAAACACCATCCAGAAATTACTTTAAAACTCTGGCATTAACTCATAACACCAGAGTGGCAATTCCCGTTCACAAGAGCTTTCCAGACACAGTAACGAAACTACAGCTGTGAACTGGAACAAAATGCAAAAACAAACATGGACAAGAGTCCAACTTATCTAGTAGTTGTCTAGGAGCAGGAACAAGCACAGAGAGGCTTCTGATAACATTGTTGACCGGCAAGCAACTAACAGAGCAGCAAGGTTATATAGCGACTCCCACATCTTGATGGGAACAGGTGAACAGAGAAGATGAAGACACCAGTTCAATTCCACCAGTAGCCACCGGGGGAGCCCAGAATCCAAATTCACAACAGTACCCCCCCCTCAAGGAGGGGGCACCGAACCCTCACCAGAACCACCAGGGCGATCAGGATGGGCCCTATGAAAGGCACGAACCAGATCGGAGGCATGAACATCAGATGCATTCACCCAAGAATTATCCTCCTGGCCGTATCCCTTCCACTTGACCAGATACTGGAGTCTCCGTCTGGAAACACGAGAGTCCAAAATTTTCTCCACAACGTACTCCAACTCACCCTCAACCAACACCGGAGCAGGAGGCTCAACGGAAGGCACAACCGGTACCTCATACCTGCGCAATAATGACCGATGAAAAACGTTATGAATAGAAAAGGATGCAGGGAGGTCCAAACGGAAGGAAACAGGGTTAAGAATCTCCAATATCTTATACGGGCCGATAAACCGAGGCTTAAACTTAGGAGAAGAGACCCTCATAGGGACAAAACGAGAAGACAACCACACCAAATCCCCAACAGAAAGCCGAGGACCAACACGACGGTGGCGGTTGGCAAAAAGCTGAGTCTTCTCCTGGGACAACCTCAAATTGTCCACCACCTGCCCCCAGATCTGATGCAATCTCTCCACCACAGCATCCACTCCAGGACAATCCGAAGACTCCACCTGACCAGAGGAAAATCGAGGATGAAACCCCGAATTACAGAAAAACGGGGACACCAAAGTGGCAGAGCTGGCCCGATTATTGAGAGCGAACTCCGCCAATGGCAAAAAAGCAACCCAATCATCCTGGTCAGCAGACACAAAACACCTCAGATATGTCTCCAGGGTCTGATTAATCCGCTCGGTCTGGCCATTCGTCTGAGGATGGAAAGCGGACGAAAAAGATAAATCTATGCCCATCCTAGCACAGAATGCCCGCCAAAATCTAGACACGAATTGGGTCCCTCTGTCAGAAACGATATTCTCAGGAATACCATGCAAACGAACAACATTTTGAAAAAACAGAGGAACCAACTCGGAAGAAGAAGGTAACTTGGGCAGAGGAACCAAATGGACCATCTTAGAAAAACGGTCACACACCACCCAGATGACAGACATCTTCTGAGAAACAGGCAGATCTGAAATAAAATCCATCGAGATGTGCGTCCAAGGCCTCTTAGGAATAGGCAAGGGCAACAATAATCCACTAGCCCGAGAACAACAAGGCTTGGCCCGAGCACAAACGTCACAAGACTGCACAAAGCCTCGCACATCTCGTGACAGGGAAGGCCACCAGAAGGACCTTGCCACCAAATCCCTGGTACCAAAAATGCCAGGATGACCTGCCAACGCAGAAGAATGAACCTCAGAGATGACTCTACTGGTCCAATCATCAGGAACAAACAGTTTATCAGGTGGGCAACGATCAGGTCTCTCCGCCTGAAACTCCTGCAAGGCCCGCCGCAGGTCTGGAGAAACGGCTGACAATACCACTCCATCCTTAAGGATACCTGTGGGCTCAGAGTTACCAGGCGAGTCAGGCTCAAAACTCCTAGAAAGGGCATCCGCCTTAACATTCTTAGAACCCGGTAGGTATGACACCACAAAATTAAACCGAGAGAAAAATAATGACCAGCGCGCCTGTCTAGGATTCAGGCGCCTGGCGGTCTCAAGATAAATCAAATTTTTGTGGTCAGTCAATACCACCACCTGATGTCTGGCCCCCTCAAGCCAATGGCGCCACTCCTCAAAAGCCCACTTCATGGCCAAAAGCTCCCGATTCCCAACATCATAATTCCGCTCAGCGGGCGAAAATTTACGGGAAAAGAAGGCACAAGGCCTCATCACGGAGCAGTCAGAACTTTTCTGCGACAACACTGCCCCAGCTCCGATCTCAGAAGCGTCGACCTCAACCTGAAAAGGTAGAGCAACATCAGGCTGACGCAACACAGGGGCAGAGGAAAAACGGCGCTTAAGCTCCCGAAAGGCCTCCACAGCATCAGGGGACCAATCAGCAACATCAGCACCCTTCTTAGTCAAATCGGTCAATGGCTTAGCAATATCCGAAAAACCAGCAATAAATCGACGATAAAAGTTAGCAAAGCCCAAAAATTTCTGAAGACTCTTAAGAGAAGAGGGCTGCGTCCAATCACAAATAGCTTGAACCTTGACAGGATCCATTTCAATGGAAGAGGGGGAAAAAATATATCCCAAAAAGGAAATCCTCTGTACCCCAAAAACACACTTAGAACCCTTCACACACAAAGAATTAGACCGCAAAACCTGAAAAACCCTCCTGACTTGCTGGACATGAGAGTCCCAGTCATCCGAAAAAATCAGAATATCATCCAGATACACAATCATAAATTTATCCAAATAATCGCGAAAAATATCATGCATAAAGGACTGGAAAACTGACGGAGCATTAGAAAGACCAAAAGGCATCACTAAATACTCAAAGTGGCCCTCGGGCGTATTAAATGCGGTTTTCCACTCATCCCCCTGCCTGATTCGCACCAAATTATACGCCCCACGAAGGTCAATCTTAGAGAACCACTTGGCCCCCTTTATGCGAGCAAACAAATCAGTCAGCAACGGCAATGGGTATTGATATTTAACAGTGATTTTATTCAAAAGCCGATAATCAATACATGGTCTCAAAGAGCCGTCTTTTTTTGACACAAAGAAAAAACCGGCTCCTAAGGGAGATGACGATGGACGAATATGTCCCTTTTCCAAGGACTCCTTTATATATTCTCGCATAGCAGCATGTTCAGGCACAGACAGATTAAATAAACGACCCTTTGGGTATTTACTACCCGGGATTAAATCTATGGCACAATCGCACTCTCGGTGCGGAGGTAACGAACCAAGCTTGGATTCTTCAAAGACGTCACGATAGTCAGACAGGAACTCAGGAATTTCAGAGGGAATGGATGATGAAATGGAAACCACAGGTACATCCCCATGAGCCCCCTTACATCCCCAGCTCAACACAGACATAGCTCTCCAGTCGAGGACTGGGTTGTGAGATTGCAGCCAAGGCAATCCTAGCACCAAATCATCATGTAGATTATACAGCACCAGAAAGCGAATAATCTCCTGGTGATCCGGATTAATACGCATAGTTACTTGTGTCCAGTATTGTGGTTTATTATTAGCCAATGGGGTGGAGTCAATCCCCTTCAGAGGAATAGGAGTCTCCAAAGGCTCTAAATCATACCCACAGCGTTTGGCAAAGGACCAATCCATAAGACTCAAAGCGGCGCCAGAGTCGACATAGGCGTCCGTGGTAATAGATGACAAAGAGCAAATCAGGGTCACAGATAGAATAAATTTAGACGGTAAGGTGCAAATGGAAACAGATTTACCAAGCTTTTTAGTGCGCTTAGAGCATGCTGATATAACATGAGTAGAATCACCACAATAGAAACACAACCCATTTTTCCGTCTAAAATTCTGCCGCTCGCTTCGGGACAGAATTCTATCACACTGCATACTCTCTGGCGACTTCTCAGTGGACACCGCCAGATGGTGCACTGGTTTGCGCTCCCGCAAACGCCTATCGATCTGAATAGCCATTGTCATGGACTCATTCAGACCCGCAGGCACAGGGAACCCCACCATAACATCCTTAATGGCATCAGAGAGACCCTCTCTGAAAGTCGCCGCCAGGGCGCACTCATTCCACTGAGTAAGCACAGACCATTTACGGAATCTTTGGCAGTAAATTTCCGCTTCATCTTGCCCCTGAGATAGGGACATCAAAGTTTTTTCTGCCTGAAGCTCCAAATGAGGTTCGTCATAAAGCAACCCCAAGGCCAGAAAAAACGCATCCACATTGAGCAACACAGGATCCCCTGGTGTCAATGAAAAAGCCCAGTCTTGAGGGTCGCCCCGGAGCAAGGAAATCACAATCCTGACCTGCTGTGCAGGGTCTCCGGCAGAGCGAGATTTCAGAGACAAAAATAATTTGCAATTATTTCGAAAATTCTGAAACCCGGATCTATTCCCCGAGAAAAATTCCGGCAAAGGAATTCTCGGCTCAGATACAGGTGCATGACAAACAAAATCTTGCAAATTTTGTACCTTCGTGGCGAGATTATTCAAACCTGCAGTTACACTCTGAAGATCCATTACAAACAGGTGGACACAGAGCCATTCAAGGGTTAAGAGGAGGTAAGAAGCAGCTAGACAGCAATTAAGGGCTAGGCAGCAAAACTCTGAGGGGAAAAAAAAAAAAAATTTCCCTTCAACACTTCTTTTTCTCCTGCTTCAGCCCAAACAATTAACACTTTGCGGGCCGGTCAAACTGTCATGATCTCAATGGCAAGAGAACATAGCATAAGCATATATAGGAACTAGCTCTTGGAAGATGGGAACTGAGCTGACCATGAACTAAACCTAACGCACAACTAGCAGTGGCCGGGTAGCATGCCTACGTTGATTCTAGATGCCCAGCCCAGCCGGAGGACTAAATAAAGCTAGCAGAGGAAAATATTAGTCCTAGCTCACCTCTAGAGAAATACCCCGAAAGGAGACAGAGGCCCCCCACATGTATTGGCGGTGAGTTGAGATGAAATAACAAACGTAGTATGAAAATAGGTTTAGCAAATTTGAGGTCCACTTACTACATAGCAGAAGACAGAAAGGACACTTTCATGGTCAGCTGAAAACCCTATCAAAAACACCATCCAGAAATTACTTTAAAACTCTGGCATTAACTCATAACACCAGAGTGGCAATTCCCGTTCACAAGAGCTTTCCAGACACAGTAACGAAACTACAGCTGTGAACTGGAACAAAATGCAAAAACAAACATGGACAAGAGTCCAACTTATCTAGTAGTTGTCTAGGAGCAGGAACAAGCACAGAGAGGCTTCTGATAACATTGTTGACCGGCAAGCAACTAACAGAGCAGCAAGGTTATATAGCGACTCCCACATCTTGATGGGAACAGGTGAACAGAGAAGATGAAGACACCAGTTCAATTCCACCAGTAGCCACCGGGGGAGCCCAGAATCCAAATTCACAACAATGGTCCATCTGGTTCCCTTGCCTAAGTTGCCTTCTTCTTCCGAGTTGGTTCCTCTGTTTTTTCAAAATGTTGTTCGTTTGCATGGTATTCCTGAGATTATCGTTTCTGACAGAGGGACCCAATTCGTGTCTAGATTTTGGCGGGCATTCTGTGCTAGGATGGGCATAGATTTGTCTTTTTCGTCTGCTTTCCATCCTCAGACTAATGGCCAGACCGAGCGGACTAATCAGACCTTGGAGACATATTTGAGGTGTTTTGTGTCTGCGGATCAGGATGATTGGGTTGCTTTTTTGCCTTTGGCGGAGTTCGCCCTCAATAATCGGGCCAGCTCTGCCACCTTGGTGTCCCCGTTTTTCTGTAATTCGGGGTTTCATCCTCGATTTTCCTCCGGTCAAGTGGAATCTTCGGATTGTCCTGGAGTGGATGCTGTGGTGGAGAGGTTGCATCAGATTTGGGGGCAGGTGGTGGACAATTTGAAGTTGTCCCAGGAGAAGACTCAGCTTTTTGCCAACCGCCGTCGTCGTGTTGGTCCTCGGCTTTGTGTTGGGGACTTGGTGTGGTTGTCTTCTCGTTTTGTCCCTATGAGGGTTTCTTCTCCTAAGTTTAAGCCTCGGTTCATCGGCCCGTACAAGATATTGGAGATTCTTAACCCTGTGTCCTTCCGTTTGGACCTCCCTGCATCCTTTTCGATTCATAATGTTTTTCATCGGTCATTGTTGCGCAGGTATGAGGTACCGGCTGTGCCTTCCGTTGAGCCTCCTGCTCCGGTGTTGGTTGAGGGTGAGTTGGAGTACGTTGTGGAAAAGATCTTAGACTCTCGTGTTTCCAGACGGAAACTCCAGTATCTGGTCAAATGGAAGGGATACGGTCAGGAGGATAATTCTTGGGTCACTGCCTCTGATGTTCATGCCTCCGATCTTGTCCGTGCCTTTCATAGGGCTCATCCTGATCGCCCTGGTGGTTCTGGTGAGGGTTCGGTGCCCCCTCCTTGAGGGGGGGGTACTGTTGTGAAATTGGATTCTGGGCTCCCCCGGTGGCCACTTGTGGAATTGTACTTGTGTGCATCATCCCCTCTGTTCACCTGCTCCTATCAGGATGTGGGAGTCGCTATATAACCTTGCTCCTCTGTCAGTTTCATGCCGGTCAACAATGTAATCAGAAGCCTTCTGTGCATGTTCCTGCTACTAGACAACTCCTAGCTAAGTTGGACTTTTGTCCTTGTGTGTTTTTGCATTTTGTTCCTGTTCACAGCTGCTGTCTCGTTTCTGTGTCTGGAAAGCTCTTGTGAGCGGAAATTGCCACTCTGGTGTTATGAGTTAATGCTAGAGTCTTAAAGTAATTTCTGGATGGTGTTTTGATAGGGTTTTCTGCTGACCATGAAAGTGCCCTTTCTGTCTTCATGCTATCTAGTAAGCGGACCTCGATTTTGCTAAACCTATTTTCATACTACGTTTGTCATTTCATCTAAAATCACCGCCAATATATGTGGGGGCCTCTGTCTGCCTTTTGGGAAAATTTCTCTAGAGGTGAGCCAGGACTGTCTTTTCCTCTGCTAGGATTAGGTAGTTCTCCGGCTGGCGCTGGGCATCTAGGGATAAAAAACGTAGGCATGCTACCCGGCCACTTCTAGTTGTGCGGCAGGTTTAGTTCATGGTCAGTATAGTTTCCATCTTCCAAGAGCTAGTTCTCATATATGCTGGGCTATGTTCTCTCGCCATTGAGAATCATGACAGGGACCTTCCGTATAACAGGACTAGTCCCTTCTATCACCACAGAGGACATTGTGTGGGACCTTCCATATGACAGGACTAGCCCCTTCTATCACCAGAGGACAGACATTGTGTGGGATCTTCCATATAACAGGACTAGCCCCTTCTATCACCACAGAGGACATAGTGTGGGACCTTCCATATAACAGGACTAGTCCCTTCTATCACCACAGAGGACATTGTGTGGGACCTTCCATATAACAGGACTAGCCCCTTCTATCACCACAGAGGACAGACATTGTGTGGGACCTTCCAGATAACAGGACTAGCCCCTTCTATCACCACAGAGGACAGACATTGTGTGGGACCTTCCAGATAACAGGACTAGCCCCTTCTATCACCACAGAGGACAGACATTGTGTGGGACCTTCCATATAACAGGACTAGCTCCTTCTATCACCACAGAGGACATTGTGTGGGACCTTCCATATAACAGGACTAGCCCCTTCTATCACCACAGAGGACAGACATTGTGTGGGACCTTCCATATAACAGGACTAGCCCCTTCTATCACCAGAGGACAGACATTGTGTGGGACCATCCATATAACAGGACTAGCCCCTTCTATCACCACAGAGGACAGACATTGTGTGGGACCTTCCATATAACAGGACTAGTCCCTTCTATCACCACAGAGGACATTGTGTGGGACCTTCCAGATAACAGGACTAGCCCCTTCTATCACCACAGAGGACAGACATTGTGTGGGACCTTACAGATAACAGGACTAGCCCCTTCTATCACCACAGAGGACAGACATTGTGCAGGACCTTCCATATAACAGGACTAGCCTCCTCTATCACAACAGAGGACAGACATTGTGTGGGACCTTCCATATAACAGGACTAGCCCCTTCTATCACAACAGAGTACATTGTGTGGGACCTTCCATATAACAGGACTAGCTCCTTCTATCACCACAGATTACATTGTGTGGGACCTTCCATATAACAGGACTAGCCCCTTCTATCACCAGAGGACAGACATTGTGTGGGACCATCCATATAACAGGACTAGCTCCTTCTATCACCTCAGAGGACAGACATAGTGTGGGACCTTCCATATAACAGGACTAGCCCCTTCTATCACCACAGAGGACAGACATTGTGTGGGACCTTCCAGATAATAGGACTAGCCCCCTCTATCACCACAGAGGACATTGTGTGGGACCTTCCATATAACAGGACTAGCCCCCTCTATCACCACAGAGGACATTGTGTGGGACCTTCCATATAACACGACTAGCTCCTATCACCACAGAGGACAGACATTGTGTGGGACCTTCCATATAACAGCACTAGCCCCTTCTATCACCACAGAGGACAGACATTGTGTGGGACCTTCCATATAACAGCACTAGCCCCTTCTATCACCACAGAGGACAGATATTGTGTGGGACCTTCCATATAACAGGTCTAGCCCCTTCTATCACCACAGAGGACATTGTGTGGGACCTTCCATTTAACACGACTACCTCCTATCACCACAGAGGACAGACATTGTGTGGGACCTTCCATATAACAGGACTAGCTCCTTCTATCACCACAGATTACATTGTGTGGGACCTTCCATATAACAGGACTAGCCCCTTCTATCACCAGAGGACAGACATTGTGTGGGACCATCCATATAACAGGACTAGCTCCTTCTATCACCTCAGAGGACAGACATAGTGTGGGACCTTCCAGATAACAGGACTAGCCCATTCTATCACCACAGAGGACTGACATTGTGTGGGACCTTCCATATAACAGGACTAGCTCCTTCTATCACCACAGAAGACATTGTGTGGGACCTTTAATATAACAGGACAAGCCCCCTCTATCACCACAGAGGACATTGTGTGGGACCTTCCATATAACAGCACTAGCCCCTTCTATCACCACAGAGGACAGACATTGTGTGGGACCTTCCATATAACAGGACTAGCTCCTTCTATCACCACAGAGGACATTGTGTGGGACCTTCCATATAACAGCACTAGCCCCTTCTATCACCACAGAGGACAGACATTGTGTGGGACCTTCCATATAACAGGACTAGTCCCTCCTATCACCACAGAGGACAGACATTGTGTGGGACCTTCCAGATAACAGGACTAGCCCCCTCTATCACCTCAGAGGACATTGTGTGGGACCTTCCGTATAACAGGACTAGTCCCTTCTATCACCACAGAGGACATTGTGTGGGACCTTCCATATGACAGGACTAGCCCCTTCTATCACCAGAGGACAGACATTGTGTGGGATCTTCCATATAACAGGACTAGCCCCTTCTATCACCACAGAGGACATAGTGTGGGACCTTCCATATAACAGGACTAGTCCCTTCTATCACCACAGAGGACATTGTGTGGGACCTTCCATATAACAGGACTAGCCCCTTCTATCACCACAGAGGACAGACATTGTGTGGGACCTTCCAGATAACAGGACTAGCCCCTTCTATCACCACAGAGGACAGACATTGTGTGGGACATTGCAGATAACAGGACTAGCCCCTTCTATCACCACAGAGGACAGACATTGTGTGGGACCTTCCAGATAATAGGACTAGCCCCTTCTATCACCACAGAGGACAGACATTGTGTGGGACCTTCCATATAACAGGACTAGCTCCTTCTATCACCACAGAGGACATTGTGTGGGACCTTCCATATAACAGGACTAGCCCCTTCTATCACCACAGAGGACAGACATTGTGTGGGACCTTCCAGATAACAGAACTAGCCCCTTCTATCACCACAGAGGACAGACATTGTGTGGGACCTTCCAGATAACAGGACTAGCCCCTTCTATCACCACAGAGGACAGACATTGTGTGGGACCTTCCATATAACAGGACTAGCTCCTTCTATCACCACAGAGGACATAATGTGGGACCTTCCATATAACAGGACTAGCCCCTTCTATCACCACAGAGGACAGACATTGTGTGGGACCTTCCATATAACAGGACTAGTCCCTTCTATCACCACAGAGGACATTGTGTGGGACCTTCCAGATAACAGGACTAGCCCCTTCTATCACCACAGAGGACAGACATTGTGTGGGACCTTCCAGATAACAGGACTAGCCCCTTCTATCACCACAGAGGATAGACATTGTGCAGGACCTTCCATATAACAGGACTAGCCTCCTCTATCACCACAGAGGACAGACATTGTGTGGGACCTTCCATATAACAGGACTAGCCCCTTCTATCACCACAGAGTACATTGTGTGGGACCTTCCATATAACAGGACTAGCTCCTTCTATCACCACAGATTACATTGTGTGGGACCTTCCATATAACAGGACTAGCCCCTTCTATCACCAGAGGACAGACATTGTGTGGGACCATCCATATAACAGGACTAGCTCCTTCTATCACCTCAGAGGACAGACATATTGTGGGACCTTCCATATAACAGGACTAGCCCCTTCTATCACCACAGAGGACAGACATTGTGTGGGACCTTCCAGATAATAGGACTAGCCCCCTCTATCACCACAGAGGACATTGTGTGGGACCTTCCATATAACAGGACTAGCCCCCTCTATCACAACAGAGGACATTGTGTGGGACCTTCCATATAACAAGAATAGCTCCTATCACCACAGAGGACAGACATTGTGTGGGACCTTCCATATAACAGCACTAGCCCCTTCTATCACCACAGAGGACAGACATTGTGTGGGACCTTCCATATAACAGCACTAGCCCCTTCTATCACCACAGAGGACAGATATTGTGTGGGACCTTCCATATAACAGGACTAGCCCCTTCTATCACCACAGAGGACATTGTGTGGGACCTTCCATTTAACACGACTACCTCCTATCAGCACAGAGGACAGACATTGTGTGGGACCTTCCATATAACAGGACTAGCCCCTTCTATCACCACAGAGGACAGACATTGTGTGGGACCTTCCAGATAACAGGACTAGCCCCTTCTATCACCACAGAGGACAGACATTGTGTGGGACCTTCCATATAACAGCACTAGCCCCTTCTATCACCACAGAGGACAGACATTGTGTGGGACCTTCCGTATAACAGGACTAGCCCCTTCTATCACCACAGAGGACATTGTGTGGGACCTTCCATATAACAGGACTAGCCCCCTCTATCACCACAGAGGACATTGTGTGGGACCTTCCATATAACACGACTAGCTCCTATCACCACAGAGGACAGACATTGTGTGGGACCTTCCATATAACAGGACTAGCCCCTTCTATCACCACAGAGGACATAGTGTGGGACCTTCCATATAACAGGACTAGCCCCTTCTATCACCACAGAGGACATAGTGTGGGTTTCCATATAACAGGACTAGTCCCTTCTATCACCACAGAGGACATTGTGTGGGACCTTCCATATAACAGGACTAGCCCCTTCTATCACCACAGAGGACAGACATTGTGTGGGACCTTGCAGATAACAGGACTAGCCCCTTCTATCACCACAGAGGACAGACATTGTGTGGGACCTTCCAGATAACAGGACTAGCCCCTTCTATCACCACAGAGGACAGACATTGTGTGGGACCTTCCATATAACAGGACTAGCTCCTTCTATCACCACAGAGGACATTGTGTGGGACCTTCCATATAACAGGACTAGCCCCTTCTATCACCACAGAGGACAGACATTGTGTGGGACCTTCCAGATAACAGGACTAGCCCCTTCTATCACCACAGAGGACAGACATTGTGTGGGACCTTCCAGATAACAGGACTAGCCCCTTCTATCACCACAGAGGACAGACATTGTGTGTGACCTTCCATATAACAGGACTAGCTCCTTCTATCACCACAGAGGACATTGTGTGGGACCTTCCATATAACAGGACTAGCCCCTTCTATCACCACAGAGGACAGACATTGTGTGGGACCTTCCAGATAACAGGACTAGCCCCTTCTATCACCACAGAGGACAGACATTGTGTGGGACCTTCCAGATAACAGGACTAGCCCCTTCTATCACCACAGAGGACAGACATTGTGTGGGACCTTCCATATAACAGGACTAGCTCCTTCTATCACCACAGAGGACATAGTGTGGGACCTTCCATATAACAGGACTAGCCCCTTCTATCACCACAGAGGACAGACTTTGTGTGGGACCTTCCATATAACAGGACTAGTCCCTTCTATCACCACAGAGGACATTGTGTGGGACCTTCCAGATAACAGGACTAGCCCCTTCTATCACCACAGAGGACAGACATTGTGTGGGACCTTCCAGATAACAGGACTAGCCCCTTCTATCACCACAGAGGACAGACATTGTGCAGGACCTTCCATATTACAGGACTAGCCCCCTCTATCACCACAGAGGACAGACATTGTGTGGGACCTTCCATATAACAGGACTAGCCCCTTCTATCACCACAGAGAACATTGTGTGGGACCTTCCATATAACAGGACTAGCTCCTTCTATCACCACAGAGGACATTGTGTGGGACCTTCCATATAACAGGACTAGCCCCTTCTATCACCAGAGGACAGACATTGTGTGGGACCATCCATATAACAGGACTAGCTCCTTCTATCACCTCAGAGAACAGACATTGTGTGGGACCTTCCATATAACAGGATTAGCCCCTTCTATCACCACAGAGGACAGACATTGTGTGGGACCTTCCAGATAATAGGACTAGCCCTCTCTATCACCACAGAGGACATTGTGTGGGACCTTCCATATAACAGGACTAGCCCCTTCTATCACCACAGAGGACATTGTGTGGGATCTTCCATATAACACGACTAGCTCCTATCACCACAGAGGACAGACATTGTGTGGGACCTTCCATATAACAGCACTAGCCCCTTCTATCACCACAGAGGACAGACATTGTGTGGGACCTTCCATATAACAGCACTAGCCCCTTCTATCACCACAGAGGACAGACATTGTGTGGGACCTTCCATATAACAGGACTAGCCCCTTCTATCACCACAGAGGACATTGTGTGGGACCTTCCATATAACACGACTAGCTCCTATCACCACAGAGGACAGACATTGTGTTGGACCTTCCATATAACAGGACTAGCCCCTTCTATCACCACAGAGGACAGACATTGTGTGGGACCTTCCAGATAACAGGACTAGCCCCTTCTATCACCACAGAGGACAGACATTGTGTGGGACCTTCCATATAACAGCACTAGCCCCTTCTATCACCACAGAGGACAGACATTGTGTGGGACCTTCCGTATAACAGGACTAGCCCCTTCTATCACCACAGAGGACATTGTGTGGGACCTTCCATATAACAGGACTAGCCCCCTCTATCACCACAGAGGACATTGTTTGGGACCTTCCATATAACACGACTAGCTCCTATCACCACAGAGGACAGACATTGTGTGGGACCTTCCATATAACAGGACTAGCCCCTTCTATCACCACAGAGGACATAGTGTGGGACCTTCCATATAACAGGACTAGCCCCTTCTATCACCACAGAGGACAGACATTGTGTGGGACCTTCCATATAACAGCACTAGCCCCTTCTATCACCACAGAGGACATTGTGTGGGACCTTCCATATAACAGGACTAGCCCCTTCTATCACCACAGAGGACAGACATTGTGTGGGACCTTCCAGATAACAGGACTAGCCCCTTCTATCACCACAGAGGACAGACATTGTGCAGGACCTTCCATATAACAGGACTAGCCTCCTCTATCACCACAGAGGACAGACATTGTGTGGGACCTTCCATATAACAGGACTAGCCCCTTCTATCACCACAGAGTACATTGTGTGGGACCTTCCATATAACAGGACTAGCTCCTTCTATCACCACAGATTACATTGTGTGGGACCTTCCATATAACAGGACTAGCCCCTTCTATCACCAGAGGACAGACATTGTGTGGGACCATCCATATAACAGGACTAGCTCCTTCTATCACCTCAGAGGACAGACATAGTGTGGGACCTTCCATATAACAGGACTAGCCCCTTCTATCACCACAGAGGACAGACATTGTGTGGGACCTTCCAGATAATAGGACTAGCCCCCTCTATCACCACAGAGGACATTGTGTGGGACCTTCCATATAACAGGACTAGCCCCCTCTATCACCACAGAGGACATTGTGTGGGACCTTCCATATAACACGACTAGCTCCTATCACCACAGAGGACAGACATTGTGTGGGACCTTCCATATAACAGCACTAGCCCCTTCTATCACCACAGAGGACAGACATTGTGTGGGACCTTCCATATAACAGCACTAGCCCCTTCTATCACCACAGAGGACAGATATTGTGTGGGACCTTCCATATAACAGGACTAGCCCCTTCTATCACCACAGAGGACATTGTGTGGGACCTTCCATTTAACACGACTACCTCCTATCACCACAGAGGACAGACATTGTGTGGGACCTTCCATATAACAGGACTAGCCCCTTCTATCACCACAGAGGACAGACATTGTGTGGGACCTTCCAGATAACAGGACTAGCCCCTTCTATCACCACAGAGGACAGACATTGTGTGGGACCTTCCATATAACAGCACTAGCCCCTTCTATCACCACAGAGGACAGACATTGTGTGGGACCTTCCGTATAACAGGACTAGCCCCTTCTATCACCACAGAGGACATTGTGTGGGACCTTCCATATAACAGGACTAGCCCCCTCTATCACCACAGAGGACATTGTGTGGGACCTTCCATATAACACGACTAGCCCCTTCTATCACCACAGAGGACATTGTGTGGGACCTTCCATATAACAGGACTAGCCCCCTCTATCACCACAGAGGACATTGTGTGGGACCTTCCGTATAACAGGACTAGCCCCTTCTATCACCACAGAGGACATTGTGTGGGACCTTCCATATAACAGGACTAGCCCCTTCTATCACCACAGAGGACATTGTGTGGGACCTTCCATATAACAGGACTAGCCCCTTCTATCACCACAGAGGACAGACATTGTGTGGGACCTTCCATATAACAGGACTAGCCCCTTCTATCACCACAGAGGACATAGTGTGGGACCTTCCATATAACAGGACTAGCCCCTTCTATCACCACAGAGGACATAGTGTGGGTTTCCATATAACAGGACTAGTCCCTTCTATCACCACAGAGGACATTGTGTGGGACCTTCCATATAACAGGACTAGCCCCTTCTATCACCACAGAGGACAGACATTGTGTGGGACCTTGCAGATAACAGGACTAGCCCCTTCTATCACCACAGAGGACAGACATTGTGTGGGACCTTCCAGATAACAGGACTAGCCCCTTCTATCACCACAGAGGACAGACATTGTGTGGGACCTTCCATATAACAGGACTAGCTCCTTCTATCACCACAGAGAACATTGTGTGGGACCTTCCATATAACAGGACTAGCCCCTTCTATCACCACAGAGGACAGACATTGTGTGGGACCTTCCAGATAACAGGACTAGCCCCTTCTATCACCACAGAGGACAGACATTGTGTGGGACCTTCCAGATAACAGGACTAGCCCCTTCTATCACCACAGAGGACAGACATTGTGTGGGACCTTCCATATAACAGGACTAGCTCCTTCTATCACCACAGAGGACATTGTGTGGGACCTTCCATATAACAGGACTAGCCCCTTCTATCACCACAGAGGACAGACATTGTGTGGGACCTTCCAGATAACAGGACTAGCCCCTTCTATCACCACAGAGGACAGACATTGTGTGGGACCTTCCAGATAACAGGACTAGCCCCTTCTATCACCACAGAGGACAGACATTGTGTGGGACCTTCCATATAACAGGACTAGCTCCTATCACCACAGAGGACATAGTGTGGGACCTTCCAGATAACAGGACTAGCCCCTTCTATCACCACAGAGGATAGACATTGTGCAGGACCTTCCATATAACAGGACTAGCCTCCTCTATCACCACAGAGGACAGACATTGTGTGGGACCTTCCATATAACAGGACTAGCCCCTTCTATCACCACAGAGTACATTGTGTGGGACCTTCCATATAACAGGACTAGCTCCTTCTATCACCACAGATTACATTGTGTGGGACCTTCCATATAACAGGACTAGCCCCTTCTATCACCAGAGGACAGACATTGTGTGGGACCATCCATATAACAGGACTAGCTCCTTCTATCACCTCAGAGGACAGACATATTGTGGGACCTTCCATATAACAGGACTAGCCCCTTCTATCACCACAGAGGACAGACATTGTGTGGGACCTTCCAGATAATAGGACTAGCCCCTTCTATCACCACAGAGGACAGACATTGTGTGGGACCTTCCAGATAACAGGACTAGCCCCTTCTATCACCAGAGGACAGACATTGTGTGGGACCATCCATATAACAGGACTAGCTCCTTCTATCACCACAGGGGACATTGTGTGGGACCTTCCATATAACAGGACTAGCCCCTTCTATCACCACAGGGGACATTGTGTGGGACCTTCCATATAACAGGACTAGACCCTTCTATCACCACAGGGGACATTGTGTGGGACCTTCCATATAACAGGACTAGCCCCTTCTATCACCACAGGGGACATTGTGTGGGACCTTCCATATAACAGGACTAGCCCCTTCTATCACCACAGGGGACATTGTGTGGGACCTTCCATATAACAGGACTAGCCCCTTCTATCACCACAGGGGACATTGTGTGGGACCTTCCATATAACAGGACTAGACCCTTCTATCACCACAGGGGACATTGTGTGGGACCTTCCATATAACAGGACTAGCCCCCTCTATCACCACAGAGGACATTGTGTGGGACCTTCCATATAACAGGACTAGCCCCCTCTATCACCACAGAGGACATTGTGTGGGACCTTCCATATAAGAGGACTAGCCCCTTCTATCACCACAGAGGACAGACATTGTGTGGGACCTTCCATATAACAGGACTAGCCCCTTCTATCACCACAGAGGACAGACATTGTGTGGGACCTTCCATATAACAGGACTAGCCCCTTTCAGCTGCGGGAGTCTCCACCTCACTGTGAGCAGTCACAGTGTAGTGTTGTTGTTGTTCACATTCTGACCACTAGGCGGAGCCAGTTCCAGGCCACCCTCCGTTGCTGCCGCAGCTGCGCAGTCACAGCAGACCGAGTCCCTGCGAGCAGTTACTTACTAACACAGAAAACCCCTCCCTTTGGAAAACATTGGCCAATCATCTATTACATGTTATCGCGGGATAGGTTGGCCGCCGCCTCACTCTGCTGTGACGTAGTTCAGGGTGGAGCTGGAGCCTGAGACGGAGGCTCCACCTCTCTATGACGTCACAGCGGAGGCCACACCTCTCGGTAACTACGGGCAGCACATAAGATGGCGGCGGTTCTCATTAGAGACACAGTCGCGGCTTCTCGTGTGTAGCGGCCGCCTCAGCCTCCCGGGTCCGATCTGCCAGAAACAAATATGGCGGTGAACTGCGCGTCACGTGCTCTAGGCGGCAAGTTTGAACGTTGCGCAGAACCGGAAGTGAATGTTGAAAATTCCCCGCTCCGAGGACTGGTGAGTGCAGACGGCGCCGGGCGGTGGTGTCCGGTGTGTGTCCTCCGCCTGTATATACTGTGTACCCCTGTACAGTGTGTGTCCTCCGCCTGTATATACTGTATACCCCTGTATAGTGTGTCCTCCGCCTGCATATACTGTATACCCCTGTACAGTGTGTCCTCCGCCTGTATATACTGTGTACCCCTGTACAGTGTGTGTCCGCCGCCTGTATATACTGTATACCCCTGTACAGTGTGTGTCCGCCGCCTGTATATACTGTATACCCCTGTACAGTGTGTGTCCGCCGCCTGTATATACTGTATACCCCTGTACAGTGTGTCCTCCGCCTGTATATACTGTATACCCCTGTACAGTGTGTCCTCCGCCTGTATATACTGTATACCTCTGTACAGTGTGTGTCCTCCGCCTGTATATACTGTATACCCCTGTATAGTGTGTGTCCTCCGCCTGTATATACTGTATACCCCTGTATAGTGTGTGTCCGCCGCCTGTATATACTGTATACCCCTGTACAGTGTGTCCTCCGCCTGTATATACTGTATACCCCTGTATAGTGTGTGTCCTCCGCCTGTATATACTGTATACCTCTGTACAGTGTGTGTCCTCCGCCTGTATATACTGTATACCCCTGTACAGTGTGTGTGTCCTCCGCCTGTGTATACTGTATACCCCTGTACAGTGTGTGTCCGCCGCCTGTATATACTGTATACCCCTGTATAGTGTGTGTCCTCCGCCTGTATATACTGTATACCCCTGTACAGTGTGTGTCCTCCGCCTGTATATACTGTATACCCCTGTACAGTGTGTGTCCTCCGCCTGTATATACTGTATACCCCTGTACAGTGTGTGTCCTCCGCCTGTATATACTGTATACCCCTGTACAGTGTGTCCTCCGCCTGTGTATACTGTATACCTCTGTACAGTGTGTCCTCCGCCTGTATATACTGTATACCCCTGTACAGTGTGTCCTCCGCCTGTGTATACTGTATACCTCTGTACAGTGTGTGTCCTCCGCCTGTATATACTGTATACCCCTGTACAGTGTGTCCTCCGCCTGTATATACTGTATACCCCTGTACAGTGTGTGTCCTCCGCCTGTATATACTGTATACCCCTGTACAGTGTGTCCTCCGCCTGTGTATACTGTATACCTCTGTACAGTGTGTCCTCCGCCTGTATATACTGTATACCCCTGTACAGTGTGTCCTCCGCCTGTATATACTGTATACCCCTGTACAGTGTGTCCTCCGCCTGTATATACTGTATACCCCTGTATAGTGTGTGTCCTCCGCCTGTATATACTGTATACCTCTGTACAGTGTGTGTCCTCCGCCTGTATATACTGTATACCCCTGTACAGTGTGTCCTCCGCCTGTGTATACTGTATACCCCTGTACAGTGTGTCCTCCGCCTGTATATACTGTATACCCCTGTACAGTGTGTCCTCCGCCTGTGTATACTGTATACCTCTGTACAGTGTGTGTCCTCCGCCTGTATATACTGTGTACCCCTGTACAGTGTGTCCTCCGCCTGTATATACTGTGTACCCCTGTACAGTGTGTCCTCCGCCTGTATATACTGTATACCCCTGTACAGTGTGTCCTCCGCCTGTATATACTGTGTACCCCTGTACAGTGTGTGTCCTCCGCCTGTATATACTGTATACCCCTGTACAGTGTGTCCTCCGCCTGTATATACTGTGTACCCCTGTACAGTGTGTCCTCCGCCTGTATATACTGTATACCCCTGTATAGTGTGTGTCCTCCGCCTGTATATACTGTATACCCCTGTACAGTGTGTCCTCCGCCTGTATATACTGTATACCTCTGTACAGTGTGTCCTCCGCCTGTATATACTGTGTACCCCTGTACAGTGTGTGTCCTCCGCCTGTATATACTGTATACCCCTGTACAGTGTGTCCTCCGCCTGTGTATACTGTATACCCCTGTACAGTGTGTCCTCCGCCTGTATATACTGTATACCCCTGTACAGTGTGTCCTCCGCCTGTATATACTGTATACCCCTGTACAGTGTGTCCTCCGCCTGTATATACTGTGTACCCCTGTACAGTGTGTCCTCCGCCTGTATATACTGTGTACCCCTGTACAGTGTGTGTCCTCCGCCTGTATATACTGTGTACCCCTGTACAGTGTGTCCTCCGCCTGTATATACTGTATACCCCTGTACAGTGTGTCCTCCGCCTGTATATACTGTGTACCCCTGTACAGTGTGTCCTCCGCCTGTATATACTGTATACCCCTGTATAGTGTGTGTCCTCCGCCTGTATATACTGTATACCTCTGTACAGTGTGTGTCCTCCGCCTGTATATACTGTATACCCCTGTATAGTGTGTGTGTCCTCCGCCTGTGTATACTGTATACCCCTGTACAGTGTGTGTCCGCCGCCTGTATATACTGTATACCCCTGTATAGTGTGTGTCCTCCGCCTGTATATACTGTATACCCCTGTACAGTGTGTGTCCTCCGCCTGTATATACTGTATACCCCTGTACAGTGTGTGTCCTCCGCCTGTATATACTGTATACCCCTGTACAGTGTGTGTCCTCCGCCTGTATATACTGTATACCCCTGTACAGTGTGTCCTCCGCCTGTGTATACTGTATACCTCTGTACAGTGTGTCCTCCGCCTGTATATACTGTATACCCCTGTACAGTGTGTCCTCCGCCTGTGTATACTGTATACCTCTGTACAGTGTGTGTCCTCCGCCTGTATATACTGTATACCCCTGTACAGTGTGTCCTCCGCCTGTATATACTGTATACCCCTGTACAGTGTGTGTCCTCCGCCTGTATATACTGTATACCCCTGTACAGTGTGTCCTCCGCCTGTGTATACTGTATACCTCTGTACAGTGTGTCCTCCGCCTGTATATACTGTATACCCCTGTACAGTGTGTCCTCCGCCTGTATATACTGTATACCCCTGTACAGTGTGTCCTCCGCCTGTATATACTGTATACCCCTGTATAGTGTGTGTCCTCCGCCTGTATATACTGTATACCTCTGTACAGTGTGTGTCCTCCGCCTGTATATACTGTATACCCCTGTACAGTGTGTCCTCCGCCTGTGTATACTGTATACCCCTGTACAGTGTGTCCTCCGCCTGTATATACTGTATACCCCTGTACAGTGTGTCCTCCGCCTGTGTATACTGTATACCTCTGTACAGTGTGTGTCCTCCGCCTGTATATACTGTGTACCCCTGTACAGTGTGTCCTCCGCCTGTATATACTGTGTACCCCTGTACAGTGTGTCCTCCGCCTGTATATACTGTATACCCCTGTACAGTGTGTCCTCCGCCTGTATATACTGTGTACCCCTGTACAGTGTGTGTCCTCCGCCTGTATATACTGTATACCCCTGTACAGTGTGTCCTCCGCCTGTATATACTGTGTACCCCTGTACAGTGTGTCCTCCGCCTGTATATACTGTATACCCCTGTATAGTGTGTGTCCTCCGCCTGTATATACTGTATACCCCTGTACAGTGTGTCCTCCGCCTGTATATACTGTATACCTCTGTACAGTGTGTCCTCCGCCTGTATATACTGTGTACCCCTGTACAGTGTGTGTCCTCCGCCTGTATATACTGTATACCCCTGTACAGTGTGTCCTCCGCCTGTGTATACTGTATACCCCTGTACAGTGTGTCCTCCGCCTGTATATACTGTATACCCCTGTACAGTGTGTCCTCCGCCTGTATATACTGTATACCCCTGTACAGTGTGTCCTCCGCCTGTATATACTGTGTACCCCTGTACAGTGTGTCCTCCGCCTGTATATACTGTGTACCCCTGTACAGTGTGTGTCCTCCGCCTGTATATACTGTGTACCCCTGTACAGTGTGTCCTCCGCCTGTATATACTGTATACCCCTGTACAGTGTGTGTCCGCCGCCTGTATATACTGTATACCCCTGTATAGTGTGTGTCCTCCGCCTGTATATACTGTGTACCCCTGTACAGTGTGTGTCCTCCGCCTGTATATACTGTATACCCCTGTACAGTGTGTCCTCCGCCTGTATATACTGTATACCCCTGTACAGTGTGTCCTCCGCCTGTGTATACTGTGTACCCCTGTACAGTGTGTCCTCCGCCTGTGTATACTGTATACCCCTGTACAGTGTGTGTCCGCCGCCTGTATATACTGTATACCCCTGTACAGTGTGTCCTCCGCCTGTATATACTGTGTACCCCTGTATAGTGTGTGTCCTCCGCCTGTATATACTGTGTACCCCTGTACAGTGTGTCCTCCGCCTGTATATACTGTATACCCCTGTACAGTGTGTCCTCCGCCTGTATATACTGTATACCCCTGTACAGTGTGTCCTCCGCCTGTATATACTGTATACCCCTGTACAGTGTGTGTCCGCTGCCTGTATATACTGTATACCCCTGTACAGTGTGTGTGTGTCCTCCGCCTGTGTATACTGTGTACCCCTGTACAGTGTGTGTCCTCCGCCTGTATATACTGTGTACCCCTGTACAGTGTGTGTCCGCCGCCTGTATATACTGTATACCCCTGTATAGTGTGTCCTCCGCCTGTATATACTGTGTACCCCTGTACAGTGTGTCCGCCGCCTGTATATACTGTATACCCCTGTACAGTGTGTCCTCCACCTGCATATACTGTATACCCCTGTACAGTGTGTCCGCTGCCTGTATATACTGTATACCCCTGTATAGTGTGTCCTCCGCCTGTATATACTGTGTACCCCTGTATAGTGTGTGTCCTCCGCCTGTATATACTGTGTACCCCTGTACAGTGTGTGTCCTTCGCCTGTATATACTGTGTACCCCTGTACAGTGTGTCCTCCGCCTGTATATACTGTGTACCCCTGTACAGTGTGTCCTCCGCCTGTATATACTGTATACCTCTGTACAGTGTGTGTCCTCCGCCTGTGTATACTGTATACCCCTGTACAGTGTGTGTCCGCCGCCTGTATATACTGTGTACCCCTGTACAGTGTGTCCTCCGCCTGTATATACTGTATACCCCTGTACAGTATGTGTCCGCCGCCTGTATATACTGTATACCTCTGTATAGTGTGTGTCCTCCGCCTGTATATACTGTATACCTCTGTATAGTGTGTGTCCTCTGCCTGTATATACTGTATACCTCTGTACAGTGTGTGTCCTCCGCCTGTATATACTGTGTACCCCTGTACAGTGTGTGTCCTCCGCCTGTATATACTGTGTACCCCTGTATAGTGTGTCCTCCGCCTGTATATACTGTATACCCCTGTACAGTGTGTCCTCCGCCTGTGTGTACTGTATACCCCTGTACATTGTGTCCTCCGCCTGTATATACTGTATACCCCTGTACAGTGTGTGTCCTCCGCCTGTATATACTGTGTACCCCTGTACAGTGTGTCCACCGCCTGTATATACTGTATACCCCTGTACAGTGTGTCCTCCGCCTGTGTATACTGTATACCCCTGTACAGTGTGTCCTCCGCCTGTGTATACTGTATACCCCTGTACAGTGTGTCCTCCGCCTGTGTATACTGTATACCCCTGTACAGTGTGTCCACTGCCTGTATATACTGTATACTTCTGTACAGTGTGTCCTCCGCCTGTATATACTGTGTACCCCTGTACAGTGTGTGTCCTCCGCCTGTATATACTGTGTACCCCTGTATAGTGTGTCCTCCGCCTGTATATACTGTATACCCCTGTACAGTGTGTCCTCCGCCTGTATATACTGTGTACCCCTGTATAGTGTGTCCTCCGCCTGTATATACTGTATACCCCTGTACAGTGTGTCCTCCGCCTGTGTGTACTGTATACCCCTGTACAGTGTGTGTCCTCCGCCTGTGTATACTGTATACCCCTGTACAGTGTGTGCAAGGCCTGTATATACTGTATACCCCTTGTCACGATTCACACCGTGACTGTCACCAATTGTCAAGATCCCTTAGCCGCTGCCCACAATATGTCACGGATCAGGGTGACTTTAGACCAGCAGCCGGCTGTCACATGTGCAGGGGGCTTATCCTAGTTATCCCTCCACTGCCACAATGTGATGAAAAAAAACACACGAGGCTATTGACCTCTTAGTTTACAGCAGGGGCTTATTTTAGGTATCCCACTGCTCTTCAGTATACCATGAACTGCAGGGATTTGTGTCTATCCCGCTTACAGTTCCACTTAACACTTGCAGCTCTCTGGCGCCCCCCTTACTCTCAGGTCAGATTAGGTACTGCACCTGGGGTAATTAGTCGCCAGAAAGGCTGCCTGCTATGTACTGGCTATTGGGCGCACTGCAGCAACGCGATAACTACTCCCACTCAGGCAGGAACAATAATTATCAAGCCGCAGTCGCTACAGTGACCCCCCCAAAAAGCCGGCACACGGTAAGCTGCCACCAGCTCCGATCAAACAGGTCCGGAGCTAACCCCCAAAATAGTAGCGTAATTCCCTTCAGAGACAGGGTACGGTTTAGGGCAGGAAGAACAAACTAGTATTAAATATTATACTCCATAAATGATTTTTAGGCAGTGTTTATAAAATATTTTACAAAGATGTTACAAATGAGACAATTGCAAATATGTACAAGGTAATTATGAAAATAAAAGGATTAAAGGAAGAAAAGGTAACACTCACATATTCTCAGATCATTGCATTGCAGGCAACCAGACATCCCAGCTCATTGGTCGTGCTGCTCAGGCCTCACAGGAAAAGACAAGAAGAATGAGCTGGGGATCTGGCCACAAACTTAAGACCTACAGCTAGTGACATCACAGAAAGGGCTGGCTTTTCCAGATCCTCCTACCTTTCAGTCTGAGTACTTTGAATACAAATTGGTCTAATGCTTATAACTCCGTTCCAGTACATATCAGAATCATATCACACCCAGCATTCAGCTTGTATTAACATGAGCTTTCTTATGAGATCAAATATGTCCTATTATTTACAGAGCAATCCCTACTTCTTCCCCCGATGGAGTTAGACGACTGTGTTTAGAGTGATGGGTAGATGCTTCGATGGAGATCAAGAATATGTATTTATCATTCTACTATCCTAAATAGTTTGTCTAATATCTCACAATAACAGAACAAAGGACCGCATGGTTCTAGAAGTTTCTCTAACAGTTCCTGCTAGTACAAATTTCCCTTGCAGCTATGCCAGTCGTAAATACCTTTCGTCAATAAAACTCCCCCCCAAGGCAAGCTCTTCTACACAGACAGATCGAAACACAGGGAAGGAAAGAGAAAAAGAGAGAGGGGGGTTTTAGCCCCCGCATGCTAGCAAGAAACTAACTTATGATATTTCATACCATATCGTGACACCTCCCCCTTTTGGCGTGCGCTACGGCGGCAGAACCTCTCGGTATGCCTCCATGCGCACCTCCGTGGGTTCACCCTGGCGGGAGAGTCCATCTGCATTCCCATGCTCTCTGCCCGCTTTGTGTTTAATGGTGAAGTCAAATTGCTGAAGGGCAAGGCTCCAGCGCAGCAACCTGCCATTGGTTCCACACATGGTGCTTAGCCAGCGCAGAGGGTTGTGGTCGGTCACCACGGTGAAGGTGCGACCGTACAAGTAGGGCTGCAAGCGCTGCAGGGCCCAGACTATGGCCAGGCACTCCTTCTCAATGGTGGAGTACGCCACTTCCCTCGGCAAAAGTTTCCGGCTCAGGTACAACACGGGGTGCTCTTGGTCCTCCGAGTCAACCTGGCTGAGCACAGCACCAAGGCCAAACTCGCTGGCGTCGGTCTGTACCAAGAACGGTCGACTGCTGTCGACTGCTTTCAACACAGGGGCGTTGCACAGTGCTGTTTTCAACGCCTGGAAGGCCCCCTCACAGCCATCTGTCCAGTTGACGATGTGGGGTAGCTTCTTCCTGGTGAGGTCCGTCAAAGATTTTGCCAGGCTACTATAGTGCTGCACGAAGCGCCTATAGTACCCTGCAGTGCCCAGGAAGGACATCACATGTTTCTTGGTCCTGGGAGTGGGCCAGTTCACGATCACGCCCACTTTGTCAGGCTTTGGTTTTAAGGTGTTTCCGCCTACCCGGTGCCCCAGGTAGTGAACCTCCCTCATGCCCATCTGGCACTTTCCCGGCTTGATAGTCAGTCCTGCTCGGTGAATTCGCCCGAGCACCTCCTCGAGATGCTGCAGGTGTTCATCCCAGGAGGGACTGAAGATGGCAATGTCATCTAAGTACGCCACGGCGTACTTCTCCAGTCCCTGAAGCAGGAGATTGACCATCCGCTGGAAAGTGGCAGGGGCATTCTTCATGCCGAAGGGCATGACCGTGGACTCGTACAGTCCAAAGGGCGTGATAAAGGCGGACTTCTCCTGCGCCTCGGGGCTCAGGGGAATCTGCCAGTATCCGCGACTCAGATCCATTATTGTCAGGTATTTTGTGCCCGCTAGCTTCTCAAGCAGCTCTTCGATGCGCGGCATTGGGTGCGCGTCAGAGGCTGTAATGGCGTTGAGCCCCCTGTAGTCCACGCAGAACCGGGTGGTCCGGTCCTTCTTTGGCACGAGAACTACAGGTGAGGCCCACGCGCTCTTTGACCGTCGAATCACCCCCAGCTGTAACATCTCATCGATCTCCTGGCGCATAATCTGCTGCACCTGGTCAGAGATTCGATAGGGTGTTCGCCGTAGTGGGGCGTGATTCCCGGTGTCCACCTCGTGGACGGCTAACTCAGTCCTTCCAGGCCGGTTGGAGAACACGACCCGGAAGGGTTCCAGCATGGTTTGCAACTGCAACCGCTGTGGTTCATCTAGCGAGGCGCTTACCTCCACGTCCTCAATGGACCCACGGGCCTTGGCTTGGGCCAGCATGTCCAGGAGGGCGTCTTCCTCCCCGTCTTCGGGTAAGCTGCAGACCGGTAGGACGAAAGGTTCACGTTCGTGATGGGCCTTCATCATGTTGAAGTGAAAGGCCTTTCGCCTACCCCAAGCGTGGTCAAGCGTGACCACGTAGGTGACCGGGTTGAGCTGTTGGTGGACGACATACGGGCCCTCCCAGGCTGCCTGAAGCTTATCCGTTGGTACAGGAACCAGCACCCACACCTTTTGACCCACGTGGTAGGTCCGCTCCCGGGCGTTTTGGTCGTACCAGTGCTTCTGATCAGCCTGAGCCTGCGTCATGTTGTCATGCACCAACTGCGTCAAGGTCTGCATCTTGTCACGGAAGCGCATGACATACTCCACTATGGACACTTCAGAAGGGTTCGGCTCCTCTTCCCAGGATTCTCTTACCAACCCAAGGGGTCCCCGGACTCGCCTGCCGTACAGGAGCTCGAAGGGGGAGAACCCCGTCGAGGCCTGCGGAACCTCTCTGTAAGCGAATAGCAGGTGTGGGAGGTACCGCTCCCAGTCGCGCCCTTGTGTCTCAACCAGCATGCGTAGCATCTGTTTGAGGGTACCATTGAAACGTTCACACAAGCCATTGGTCTGTGGGTGATACGCACTCGATACCAGGTGCTTCACCTGCATTTTCTTACAGAGAGCCTCCATTAGGTGAGACATAAATTGGGTCCCTCGATCAGTAAGCATTTCCCTGGGAAATCCTACCCGTGAAAAGATGGCCAACAGGGCATCCGCCACCTTATCTGCCCTAGTTGACGACAGAGCTACTGCCTCTGGGTACCGGGTAGCGTAGTCTACCTCAGTAAGAATAAATCGCTTTCCAGAGCTGCTGGAGACGGCCAGCGGGCCCACAATGTCCACCGCAATCCTCTGGAAAGGCTCCTCTATCACTGGCAAAGGGATCAGGGGAGCCTTAAGAGCAGGCCCCGCCTTCCCCACTCTTTGACAGGTGACACAGGAGCGGCAGTAGTTTGACACATCTGTCCCCATCTTAGGCCAATAGAAGTGTTGAGACAGCCGGGCCTTAGTTTTGCTGATCCCCAAGTGTCCAGCTAGCGGGATCTCATGGGCAATCCGCAACAACTCACCCCGGAATTGCTGTGGGACGACCAGCTGTCTTTCCCTCAACCACTCCTTTTGTGATTCTCCGGGTACTGTCTCCCGGTACAACCTTCCTTCTTCCCAGAACACCTTCTCCTTATCAGTTTCAGAGAATGACGTCCCGGCGAGTTGTCTCAAACTCTCTAGGCTCGCATCTGTGTGCAGAGCGGCCTTAAACTCCTGGCTAGGGGAAGCCAGAAGTGACGTTAGGGTCCCTTCCCCACGGGAGCCCTCTGGGACCTGTTCTGGGTCCACCTCTGGTTCAATCATACTGATGACTGAGGAGGGTCCGGGAGGCAGACAGGTATCTGCGTTCCGGGCACTCTGACTGCGGGTGACAGCAGCTACGTAGGCTGTCTCCCCGGGGATTTCTACAGACCCAACAGCCGACGCTGCTATGGGCTCTACCTCCCCATCCACCCCCATTACCTCAGGAGCATTGCTACTTATGGGCCAGTTACCTTCCTCATTGGCACTGGTCAATTGCATGGCATCACCTTGCTCACGGTTCCCATGTATCTCCCCATTTCTTGTAGCACCGACACTTGCCCCTGCTAGGGGTTCCTCAGCCGTCTCACTCCGCAGAGCGACGTGGCTGAGCACTCCTGTACCTATGGACACATCAACTTTCACAGAAACATCATTATCAGATACAGTTGGCACAGGTACAACATTTTCACCATCAATCCTAGGGAAAAAATGGTTAACAGATGCATCATTACAAGATAAAGCATGGTCAGGTAACACATGCGATTTCCCATCATCATCATCACCAGGGTTAACTTTACCCTCATTAGTAGATTGGGGAGGAGGGTCATCCACGAAGTATGCAACCAACCTCCCCAAATCAGTCCCCAACAAAACATCAGTGGGCAAATTATCAGACAGCCCCACTTCCTTCACCCCGCTCCCGGCACCCCAATCAATAAAAACCCGGGCCATCGGTAAGGGACAGCTGATGCCCCCAATCCCAGTGTCAGTTAGGGTTTTCCCCGGAATGATTTCTTCAGGGGCCGCCAGTTCGGGTCGGATGAGGGTTCGTTCAGCCCCGGTGTCCTTGAGGCCTGTAGCAACACGACCTCCCACAGTGACGGGCTGTACGTTGTCACACACCCTCCCAACCACACCACCCACCAAAAGAACAGCTGCATTAGGCCCTGGGGCCTGGGATGAGGGGTTCTTCTGCTTGGCTGGACATTGGTGACTGAGGTGTCCAGTCTGCCTGCAGTGGTAACACTGGGGAAGTTCGGTGGTAGGTCTGGTGCTGTTGGCCACGGGGACAGGACCTCTGGTGTGTTGGCTGGCAGGGGTACTGGCGTTGGCTGCAGGCTTACCCCCTCTCCAGCTGGTGGTGACTGGCTTCCGCACTTCCGATCTACGGTTGGCCTCATAGGCATCGGCAATCTGCGCTGCTTTCGTCACGTCTTTGGGTTCTCTGTCCATCACAAACTGTCGCACCTCAGTTGGGCAAAGACGGAAGAACTGGTCTTTGATCATCAGGTCTCGCAGCTGTGCAAAGGTGGTCACTGACAGTCCTTGGGTCCACTGGTCAAAGTGGGTCCCCAGTCCATGCACCACATCACTGTAACTGTCGTGTGGGCCACGTTGGAGGGTCCGAAACTTTTTGCGGTACACCTCGGGTGTAAGCTGGTACTTAGCTATGAGAGCCTGCTTGATGGCCTCATAGTCACCATCTTGTTCTTGAGGGAGGGCAGCAAACGCCTCCAGAGCTTTTCCTCTCAGCCCTGGGGTCAGGTACCGTGCCCATTCTTGTGTAGGCAGCTGGTACTGTCTGCAGGCTTTCTCAAAGGCCCGCAGAAAAGTGTCCAAGTCCCCATCCTTTTCCATAACAGGAAAGTGGTCGGGCCGGGGCTTTGGTATCTGAGCGCTGCTGGGCTCACGACTGGACTGAGACGACCCCTGCATTTGCAGTTGGGCCATCTGCAGCTGGTACTCCCGCTCCGCTTGCCGCTCGGCTCGCTCCTGGTATTGCTGGATCAGCTGCAGACGTCTCTCCAGGTCATCTGCGGAGCATTGTTGCAGAGCCAGCTGCAGGAGGAGGTCTGCGCCCCCTTGGTTGCCAGTAGGGCCCGTATTCAGCGGTTGGACCTCTGCTGCAGCACCATGTTCGCTTGTGCCGGCTTCTGCGGCCTCTGGGCTCTGTGGCCTGGCTTGGTCTGCTTCACATTGCACCAGTTCAGCGACCATTTGAGCCTTGGTTTTGTTTGTACAGTCAATCTGCTGTGACATGCACAAGGCCATAAGAGTGTCCTTGGACTGCTTCTTATAAAAGGTTTCTCCCAGCACAACCATGGTTGCCAAATAAAAGATAGGATAGAAAAACGAAGAGAAAGGGAAGGGATAATTACCAGTACACAATTGTCTCACAACTAGTAAACACTGAGTTCTTTCTCCAAACTTATTTGCGCAGAGTTCTCGCAAGAACTTTCTGCAAGTTTTTAGTGAGAGGAATGATTGCTCAAACCAAATCACTAATGCTCTAATATCCCACCGCCTTGCCACCACTATGTCACGATTCACACCGTGACTGTCACCAATTGTCAAGATCCCTTAGCCGCTGCCCACAATATGTCACGGATTGGGGTGACTTTAGACCAGCAGACGGCTATCACATGTGCAGGGGGCTTATCCTAGTTATCCCTCCACTGCCACAATGTGATGAAAAAAAACACACACGAGGCTATTGACCTCTTAGTTTACAGCAGGGGCTTATTTTAGGTATCCCACTGCTCTTCAGTATACCATGAACTGCAGGGATTTGTGTCTATCCCGCTTACAGTTCCACTTAACACTTGCAGCTCTCTGGCGCCCCCCTTACTCTCAGGTCAGATTAGGTACTGCACCTGGGGTAATTAGTCGCCAGAAAGGCTGCCTGCTATGTACTGGCTATTGGGCGCACTACAGCAACGCGATAACTACTCCCACTCAGGCAGGAACAATAATTATCAAGCCGCAGTCGCTACAGTGACCCCCCCAAAAAAGCACGCACACGGTAAGCTGCCACCAGCTCCGATCAAACAGGTCCGGAGCTAACCCCCAAAATAGTAGCGTAATTCCCTTCAGAGACAGGGTACGGTTTAGGGCAGGAAGAACGAACTAGTATTAAATATTATACTCCATAAATGATTTTTAGGCAGTGTTTATAAAATATTTTACAAAGATGTTACAAATGAGACAATTGCAAATATGTACAAGGTAATTATGAAAATAAAAGGATTAAAGGAAGAAAAGGTAACACTCACATATTCTCAGATCATTGCATTGCAGGCTAGGCTAGGAGAGCTTTCCATCTATCCCAGTGCATTGGCACTCGCAGTCTGGTCGCTTCAGGTAAAAACTCACAACTCCCCCCCTGGAAGCCTGCCAGCAACTTTATAACCTACAGCCTGTGACCTCACAGAAAGGGCTGGCTTTTCCAGATCCTCCTACCTTTCAGTCTGAGTACTTTGAATACAAATTGGTCTAATGCTTATAACTCCGTTCCAGTACATATCAGAATCATATCACACCGAGCATTCAGCTTGTATTAACATGAGCTTTCTTATGAGATTAAATATGTCCTATTATTTACAGAGCAATCCCTACTTCTTCCCCCGATGGAGTTAGACGACTGTGTTTAGAGTGATGGGTAGATGCTTCGATGGAGATCAAGAATATGTATTTATCATTCTACTATCCTAAATAGTTTGTCTAATATCTCACAATAACAGAACAAAGGACCGCATGGTTCTAGAAGTTTCTCTAACAGTTCCTGCTAGTACAAATTTCCCTTGCAGCTATGCCAGTCGTAAATACCTTTCGTCAATAAAACTCCCCCACAAGGCAAGCTCTTCTACACAGACAGATCGAAACACAGGGAAGGAAAGAGAAAAAGAGAGAGGGGGGTTTTAGCCCCCGCATGCTAGCAAGAAACTAACTTATAATATTTCATACCATATCGTGACACCCCTGTACAGTGTGTGTCCTCCGCCTGTGTATACTGTATACCCCTGTACAGTGTGTGTCCTCTGCCTGTGTATACTGTATACCCCTGTACAGTGTGTCCACGGCCTGTATATACTGTATACCCCTGTACAGTGTGTGTCCTCCGCCTGTGTATACTGTATACCCCTGTACAGTGTGTCCACGGCCTGTATATACTGTATACCCATGTACAGTGTGTGTCCTCCGCCTGTATATACTGTATACCCCTGTACAGTGTGTCCTCCGCCTGTATATACTGTATACCCCTGTACAGTGTGTGTCCGCCGCCTGTATATACTGTATACCCCTGTATAGTGTGTCCTCCGCCTGTATATACTGTATACCCCTGTACAGTGTGTCCTCCGCCTGTGTATACTGTATACCCCTGTACAGTGTGTGTGTGTCCTCCGCCTGTGTATACTGTATACCCCTGTACAGTGTGTCCACGGCCTGTATATACTGTATACCCCTGTACAGTGTGTCCACCGCCTGTATATACTGTATACCCCTGTACAGTGTGTCCACCGCCTGTATATACTGTATACCCCTGTACAGTGTGTCCTCCGTCTGTATATACTGTATACCCCTGTACAGTGTGTCCTCCGCCTGTATATACTGTATACCCCTGTACAGTGTGTCCTCCGTCTGTATATACTGTGTACCCCTGTACAGTGTGTCCGCCGCCTGTATATACTGTATACCCCTGTACAGTGTGTGTCCGCCGCCTGTATATACTGTATACCCCTGTACAGTGTGTCCTCCGCCTGTATATACTGTATACCCCTGTATAGTGTGTCCTCCGCCTGTATATACTGTATACCCCTGTACAGTGTGTCCTCCGCCTGTATATACTGTATACCCCTGTACAGTGTGTCCACCGCCTGTATATACTGTGTACCCCTGTACAGTGTGTCCGCCGCCTGTATATACTGTATACCCCTGTATAGTGTGTCCTCCGCCTGTATATACTGTATACCCCTGTACAGTGTGTGTCCTCCGCCTGTGTATACTCCTGTACAGTGTGTGTCCTCCGCCTGTGTATACTGTATACCCCTGTACAGTGTGTCCACGGCCTGTATATACTGTATACCCCTGTACAGTGTGTGTCCTCCGCCTGTATATACTGTATACCCCTGTACAGTGTGTCCACCACCTGTATATACTGTATACCCCTGTACAGTGTGTCCTCCGCCTGTATATACTGTATACCCCTGTACAGTGTGTCCTCCGTCTGTATATACTGTATACCCCTGTACAGTGTGTATACCGCCTGTATATACTGTATACCCCTGTACAGTGTGTCCTCCGTCTGTATATACTGTATACCCCTGTACAGTGTGTCCACGGCCTGTATATACTGTATACCCATGTACAGTGTGTGTCCTCCGTCTGTATATACTGTATACCCCTGTACAGTGTGTCCTCCGCCTGTATATACTGTATACCCCTGTACAGTGTGTCCTCCGCCTGTGTATACTGTATACCCCTGTACAGTGTGTGTCCTCCGCCTGTATATACTGTATACCCCTGTACAGTGTGTCCTCCGTCTGTATATACTGTATACCCCTGTACAGTGTGTCCTCCGTCTGTATATACTGTGTACCCCTGTACAGTGTGTCCTCCGTCTGTATATACTGTGTACCCCTGTACAGTGTGTCCTCCGTCTGTATATACTGTGTACCCCTGTACAGTGTGTCCTCCGCCTGTATATACTGTATACCCCTGTACAGTGTGTGTCCTCCGTCTGTATATACTGTATACCCCTGTACAGTGTGTATACCGCCTGTATATACTGTATACCCCTGTACAGTGTGTCCTCCATCTGTATATACTGTATACCCCTGTACAGTGTGTCTGCCGCCTGTGTGTACTGTGTACCCCTGTACAGTGTGTGTCTGCCGCCTGTGTGTACTGTGTACCCCTGTACAGTGTGTCCGCCGCCTGTGTGTACTGTGTACCCCTGTACAGTGTGTGTCTGCCGCCTGTGTGTACTGTGTACCCCTGTACAGTGTGTCTGCCGCCTGTGTGTACTGTGTACCCCTGTACAGTGTGTGTCTGCCGCCTGTGTGTACTGTGTACCCCTGTACAGTGTGTCCGCCGCCTGTATATACTGTATACCCCTGTATAGTGTGTCCTCCGCCTGTATTTACTGTATACCCCTGTACAGTGTGTGTCCTCCGCCTGTATATACTGTATACCCCTGTACAGTGTGTGTCCTCCGCCTGTATATACTGTATACCCCTGTACAGTGTGTGTCCTCCGCCTGTATATACTGTATACCCCTGTACAGTGTGTGTCCTCCGCCTGTGTATACTGTATACCCCTGTACAGTGTGTGTCCTCCGCCTGTGTATACTGTATACCCCTGTACAGTGTGTCCACGGCCTGTATATACTGTATACCCCTGTACAGTGTGTCCTCCGCCTGTATATACTGTATACCCCTGTACAGTGTGTGTCCTCCGTCTGTATATACTGTATACCCCTGTACAGTGTGTCCACCGCCTGTATATACTGTATACCCCTGTACAGTGTGTCCTCCGTCTGTATATACTGTATACCCCTGTACAGTGTGTGTCCTCCGCCTGTATATACTGTATACCCCTGTACAGTGTGTCCTCCGTCTGTATATACTGTGTACCCCTGTACAGTGTGTCCGCCGCCTGTATATACTGTGTACCCCTGTACAGTGTGTGTCCTCCGCCTGTATATACTGTATACCTCTGTACAGTGTGTGTCCTCCGTCTGTATATACTGTATACCCCTGTACAGTGTGTCCTCCGCCTGTATATACTGTATACCCCTGTACAGTGTGTGTCCGCCGCCTGTATATACTGTGTACCCCTGTACAGTGTGTCCTCCGCCTGTATATACTGTGTACCCCTGTACAGTGTGTGTCCGCCGCCTGTGTGTACCCCTGTACAGTGTGTCCGCCGCCTGTGTGTACTGTGTACCCCTGTACAGTGTGTGTCTGCCGCCTGTGTGTACTGTGTACCCCTGTACAGTGTGTGTCTGCCGCCTGTGTGTACTGTGTACCCCTGTACAGTGTGTGTCTGCCGCCTGTGTGTACTGTGTACCCCTGTACAGTGTGTGTCCGCCGCCTGTGTGTACTGTGTACCCCTGTACAGTGTGAATAATAATAATATTTATTTATATAGCGCCAACATATTCCACGGTGCTTAAGGCCCCGTCTCACATAGCGAGATCGCTAGCGAGATCGCTGCTGAGTCACAAGTTTTGTGACGCAACAGCGACCTCCATAGCGATCTCGCTATGTGTGACACGTACCAGCGATCAGGCCCCTGCTGCGAGATCGCTGGTCGTGTCGGAATGGCCTGGACCTTTTTTTGGTCGTTGAGGCCCCGCTGACATTGCTGAATCGGTGTGTGTGACACCGATCCAGCGATGTCTTCACTGGTAACCAGGGTAAACATCGGGTTACTAAGCGCAGGGCCGCGCTTAGTAACCCGATGTTTACCCTGGTTACCAGCGTAAATGTAAAAAAAAACAAACAATACATACTCGCCTTCTGATGTCCGTCAGGTCCCTTGCCGTCTGCTTCCTGCTCTCACTGACTGCCGGCCGTACAGTGAGAAGTGAGAGCACAGCAGTGACGTCACCGCTGCGCTCTGCTCTCACTGTACGGCCGGATCTCAGTCAGAGCAGGAAGCAGACGGCAAGGGACCTGGACACCGAAAGGCGAGTATGTACTGTTTGTTTTTTTTGGTAACCAGGGTAAACATCGGGTTACTAAGCGCGGCCCTGCGCTTAGTAACCCGATGTTTACCCTGGTTACCCGGGTGCTGCAGGGGGACTTCGGCATCGTTGAAGACAGTTTCAACGATGCCGAACTCGTTCCCCTGATCGTTGGTCGCTGGGGAGAGCGGTCTGTGTGACAGCTCCCCAGCGACCACACAGCGACTTACCAACGATCACGGCCAGGTCATATCGCTGGTCGTGATCGTTGGTAAATCGCTAAGTGAGACGGGGCCTTTAGTCTTAAGTAACAACGTTAACAATACAATAATAAAGCACAATAAGCCGCCCCTGCTCGTGAGAGCTTCCAATCTACAATGAGGTGGGGAGATACAAAGTACAGGTGTGTATTTACAGTGGTGGTCCGGCCATCTTCAGGGGGTGGGGGGGTAGATGGAGATAGTGAATGGGCTACACACACAATGACTGATTAGTGAACGTGATAGGCCGCTCTGAACAAATGTGAGCGAGCGCCTAAAACTATGCAAGTTGTGGCTGGTCCTAATATCTTGGGGTAGAGCATTCCAGAGGATTGGCGCAGCACGGGAGAAGTCTTGGAGTGGGAGGTACAGATTAGTGCAGAGGTTAGTCCAAAGTCATTTGCAGAGTGCAGCGGTCGGTTAGGCCGATAGACAGAAATAAGGGAGGAGATGTAAGGGGGGCCGCACTGTGTCACGTGACCACCAGGCACCGCTCCAGCTCCTGCAGCATTCCCAGGGACATACCCCTTTCGTGCCATTCCGGATCTCCACATGCATTAACTATAGTCCATACTGGGAATTTCCCCAGATTTTTCTACACTGCGTCTCTGTTTTGCTATCCTTATCCTCTTTCAAGTGAGGTTTGACAAAGACCCACCACGGGGTCGAAACGTTACCTACTTTATACCTACCACGGAGTCCCTCTCCTAATAGCCTTAACATTGTGGTAACTTGAATAAACTTTTTGCTCCTGTTATGCATTTAAAAAATCCAAACCTGAGCGTGGCTGTTTTCTTCAATATATGAGTTTCAGATAGCGGGCGGACATGATGTTGGAGACTGCGGACAGACAGTCACTGGCGTTCTGTAGTACAGCGGGGGTAAGGTCAGGGGATGACGTCTATAGTTGTGTGTCATCAGCATAAAGATGGTACTGAAAGCCAAATCTTCTGATGGTCTGTCTAATTGGGGCCGTGTAGAGGGAGAAGAGAAGGGGGCCAAGGACTGAGCCCTGAGGGACCCCAATAGTGAGAGGAAGAGGAGACTAAGTGCAGCCAGCAAACAGAACACTGAGGGTAAGGTTGTACTTTCCGGATTGCCGGCGCTTTGGACAGAGCGGAAAACTCGCGCGGCCCCCTTCTATATGCGCGGTGATTCTGGATGCATTCATTGCACACATCCGGAATCTCCGCACCCCACACATAGGGCCCTGTTATTTACCTTGCGGCGACGCAGTGTCGCCACAAGGTAAACGGACATGCTGCATTTTAAAAAGACAAGCCGCATGTCCTGAAACGCAGGGCCACCGGGTGCGTGTTCCCATGCATAGTGGAGACGGGATTTCATAAAATCCCCTCCACTATGCTGTAACATCTGGACGCTGCAGATTGAACGCTGTGGTTGTACACAGCGTTCAATCCGCAGCTTATCCGGACAGTGGACACGCACCCTAAAGGAGCCATCAGCTAGGTAGGAAGAGAACCAGGAGAGAGCAGTGTCCTTAATGCCAAGTGACTGCAGCCTAGAGAGTAGGAGAGGGTGGTCAACAGTGTCGAAAGCTGCAGAGAGGTCGAGAAGAATTGGTCACTTTGAGTGCAGATTTTCACTGTTTCACTCTGTGCTTGGAGGTTCTGAGGGTGAGGGGCGCTACTTGCTCCAGGGCTTCTAAGGCTACGTTCACATTTGCGTTGTGCGCCGCAGCGTCGGCGCCGCAGCGCACAACGCAAACGAAAACGCGGCAAAACGCACGCTAAAACGCTGCGTTTTGCGCCGCATGCATCCTTTTTGGCCGAAAGTTGGACGCAAAAAAAATGCAACTTGAAGCGTTTCTTGCGTCCAACGCTTGCGGCCATGCGGCGCAAAACGCAGCACAACGCATGTCCATGCGCCCCCATGTTAAATATAGGGGCGCATGACGCATGCGGCGCCGCTGCGGCGCCCGACGCTGCGGCGCTGACCGCAAATGTGAACGTAGCCTTAGAGTTTCATTGTAGTGATGTACAGCCAGATCAGGACAGGAAAAAGAGGAGATTGGGGACAATGATGAGTGTAGGGAGTCTGAAAGTGCGTGAGGATTAATATCATGTAGATTTCTGACTGAATGGTTATAGGAGTGTGCTGGGGTGAGCGAGGATTTGTGAGCGTGAAGGAGAAAATGTTGTGGTCAGAGAGGGGAAGCAGTGAGTTATTTAGGCAGGAGATTGAACAGAGCCGGACAAAGACCAGGTCAAGGGTGTTATTGTCCTTGTGTGTCTCAGAGGTTGAGAGATGTGAGAGGCCGAGCGAAGTGCTTAGTGAAAGAAGCTGGGATGCAGATGTGGAAGTGGGGCTGTTTATAGGGATGTTGAAGTCTCCCAGGATAAGGGTTGGGAGTTCTGAGGACATGAAATGCGACAGCCAGGCAGAGAAATGGTCCAGGAAGTGGGTGGGTGAGCCTGGGGGCCGGTATATGACCGCTTCTCTAAGGGAGACGGGACGGAAGAGCCTGATGGTGTGGACCTCAAAAGAAGGGAATGAGAGTGATGGAGCTAGGGGGATGACCTGGAAGGTGCATTGTGGGGAGAGGAGTGTGCCGACTCCACCACCAGGTCTGTTGGTGGGTCTCGGGGAATGGGAGAATTGTAAACCACCATGAGAAATGGCAGCGGGGGAGACGGTGTCAGAGTCCTGGATCCAGGTTTCAGTGAGGGCCAATAGATTCAGAGAGTAGTTCAGAAAGTAGTTGTGCAGGAAAGGAAGCTTGTTACATACAGACCATGGATTCCAAAGGGCACAATTGAAAGAGAGGTGAGGGAGTGCTAATAATATTAATAAGGTTAGTATTGCTTTGATATGAGGTAGGGTAGCGGTTGAGGATGGGGGAGATGTCCCCCAAAATCAGTAGGAGTAAGAAGATAAAATGCATGTAGTTTTTGGAAGTGTATGAAGTTTTTTTTTTTTTTTTTGTGCAGTGTGTTTGGGCAAGAAGGGCTGAGGTTTTTCAGGAAGGTGCGAAGTGCATGAGAGCTGTACATGGGAGAGGGAAGGAGAGAGGAGCTGATGTGTATGAGTTGTGATGGAGGGGGGATTGAGCAGTGAATGTGGATGGCAAGGGAGGATAGAAATAAAGCACATGGATAGAAGGGAGAGCAGAGTGTGGGTTACCTGACTCCTGCCATGGAATAACTGCCCTTTAACTTGCTGCTTAGCTAATGCTTTGCTGAATGCGTGCGACCCCACACATGCGTGCATCCCTACGAATGAATCTAAATTTATAGGCTCCCAGTGCAGGGAGAGGAGAGTGGATTTACGGGAGCTGGTTAGTTATAAATTAGGGATAGCTGCTCAACAAATCCTGGTGTGGAGAAGGTGATCAAAGACGCAGTCCTGATTATATCTCTATAGTATAGCACCTCTCCTGAGATAAACATCTACAGAGATCCCCAAACTACAACAGTTTGATTACCGTGTACACCGCCTGTATATACTGTTTACCCCTGTACACTGTGTGTAGACCACCTGTACTTTGGGTACAGAAAGTATTCAGACCCCTTTAAATGTTTCACTCTGTTTCATTGCAGCCATTTGGTAAATTCTAAAAAGTTCATTTTTTTTCTCATTAATGTACACTCTGCACCCCATCTTGACTGAAAAAAAGAAATGTAGAAATTTTTGCAGATGTATTAAGAAAAATTTAAATATCACATGGTCATAAGTCTTCAGACCCTTTGCTCAGACCCTCATATTTAAGTCCCATGCTGTCCATTTCCTTGTGATCCTCCTTGAGATGGTTCTACTCCTTCATTGGAGTCCAGATGTGTGTAATTACACTGATAGGACTTGATTTGGAAAGGCGCACACCTGTCTATATAAGACCTCACAGCGCATGTCAGACCAAATGAGAATCATGAGGTCAAAGGAACTGGCCAAGGAGCTCAGACAGAATTGTGGCAAGGCACAGATCTGGCCAAGGTTACAACAGAATTTCTGCAGTACTCAAGGTTCCTAAGAGCACAGTGGCCTCCATAATCCTTAAATGGAAGAAGTTTGGGACCACCAGAAGTCTTCCTAGACCCGGCCGTCCAGCCAAACTGAGCAATCATGGGAGAAGAACCTTGGTGAGAGAGGTAAGTAACTCCAAGATAACTGTGGCTGAGCTGCAGAGATGCAGTAGGGAGATGGGAGAAAGTTCCACAAAGCCAACTATCACTACAGCCTCCACCAGTCCGGCCTTTATGGCAGAGTGGCCCGACGGAAGCCTCTCAGTGCAAGACATATGAAAGTCGCATAGAGTTTGCTAAAAAGCACATGAAGGACTCCCAGACTATGAGAAATAAGATTCTCTGGTCTGATGAGATGAAGATAGACCTTGGCGGTATGTGTGGAGAAAACCAGGCACTGCTCATCACCTGCCCAATACAATCCCAACAGTAAAACATGGTGGTGGCAGCATCATGCTATGGGGGTGTTTTTCAGCTGCAGGGACAGGTTGACTGGTTGTCATTGAAGGAAACATGAATGCGTCCAAGTACAGAGATATCCTGGATGACAACCTCTTCCAGAGTGCTCTGGACCTCAGACTTGGCCGAAGGTTCACCTTCCAACAAGACAATGACCCTAAGCACACAGCTAAAATAACAAATTAGTGGCTTCAGAACAACTCTGACCATTCTTGACCGGCCCAGCCAGAGCCCTGACCTAAACCCAATTGGGCGTCTCTGGAGAGACCTGAAAATGGCGTCCACCAACGTTCACCATCCAACCTGACGGAACTGGAGAGGATCTGCAAGGAAGAACGGCCGAGGATCTCCAAATCCAGGGGAGGAAAACTTGTTGCATCATTCCCAAGAAGACTCATGGCTGTACTAGCTCAAAAGAGGCTTCTCCTCAGTACTGAGCAAAGGGGCTGAAGACTTATGACCATGGGAGATTTCAGTTTTTCTTTTTTATTAAATTTGCAAAAATTTCTACATTTGTTATTTTCAGTCAAGATGGGGTGCAGAGTGCACATTAATGAGGAAAAATGAACTTTTTAGAATTTACCAAATGGCTGCAATGAAACAGAGTGAAACATTTAAAGGGGTCTGAATACTTTCCGTACCCACTGTATGTAAGTCTACCAGAAAGATAAGATGTCATGAGAGCAAATGCAGAGTACTCGCCACAAGGTGCCAATCATTAATCAGCCTGAAAATAGAAAGGCGAGATTAGACTTTGCAAACTACATCTAAAGACGCCGCCCAGTTCTGGAAAAGCAAAACTATGATCGATCTGGGCCAAAATGATGGGAAGAAGAAAGCCTGGAGAAGTCTTGGAGCGGCTCCTTATCCTCCGCACATCCTGTGTAACACATGGTGGAGGCGGTGTGATGGTGTGGACATGCATGGCTTCAATTGGCACCCGGTCACTAATGGTTATTGATGATGTGACTGAAGCAGCCGGATGAATCCTGTGTGTGTACAGGGTGATACTCTAGTCAGATTCATCCAAATGCAGCAGGAATGATTGGACAACAGTTCACAAGACAAATGGAAAATGACCCAAAACATCCTGCAAAAGTAAAGAAATGTAATATTCTGCAATGGCCGAGTCCTCATCAGATCTCAGCCCATCGAGCCATATTTCACTGGCTGAAGACAAAACTGAAGGCAGATAAAGCAATAAGCAAGCAACAGCTGAAGTATCTGCAGTAAAAGCAGCAAAGTCTCACACAGGAGGAGACCAGCGATGGTGACAGAGATGACCTCCAGACTTCAGGCCATCATTGCTGTAAAACCTCACACCGGAGGAGACCAGCGATGGTGCCATCTATGGTCTCCAAGCTTCATGCCATCATTGCTGTAAAACCTCACACTGGAGCAGACCAGGGATGGAGGGATAGATGACCTCCTGACTTCAGGCCGTTATTGCTGTAAAACCTCACACCGGAGGAGACCAGCGATGGTGCCATCTATGGTCTCCAAGCTTCATGCCATCATTGCTGTAAAACCTCACAAAGGAGGAAACCAGCGAGCGATGGTGACATAGATGACCTCCAGACTTCAGGCCATCATTGCTATAATACCTCACACTGGAGGAGACCAGGGATGGAGGGATAGATGACCTCTAGACTTCAGGCCGTTATTGCTGTAAAACCTCACACCGGAAGAGACCAGCAATGTTGATATCCATGGCCTCCAGATTTCAGGCTGTCATTGCTGTAAAGGATTCTCTACAAAGAATTAGAAACGAATATTTTATTTATTAATTTGTCAAATTACTTGCGAGTCCTGAAATGAGGAGGGTTTCTAGAAAACTACTTAAACGTTTCACAGGAGATTTCTCTTCTTTATACCGTAACTACATGCTGCACCCTTGTATACGATCCACTGACAAGCAAAAGCGTAACAATGGTTTGACCTTCAGGCTTCATATCTCACCATCCACTACTTCTTCCAAAGTGAGACCACCATCATTTTATAGACAATCATCTTGGCTATCTTTTACATTAATTTTACTTGCAGCTATTTAGCCTATGATTAGTTATGCACATTCTCATCATGTCACTGCATTGTTACTGTTTTGCTCCTGGTCGTAGAAAAATCTTTTGCTTGTGCAAAATTCGACCCAATGGAAACCTAGTGTGAAGCTCTTTTTGGGGTGTGGAAAAACATTGGACTGGGAAGATTTTATAAAACATATGTCAAGAGCTGTAAGCAGGTGGATCTTCACAATAAAGATATTAAGACCAGTAGTCCAAAAATCAATAAAGGATCAGCGCTCCATCCAGGTGTAATAATCCAAAAAGCAACTTTATTCAGCCATGTCACAGCTGTGACATGGCTGAATAAAGTTGCTTTTTGGATTATTACACCTGGATGGAGCACTGATCCTTTATTGATTTTTGGACTATTTGGATAATCCAGTAAGGTTCCCTGGAGATGGACCGGGTGCCCCAATGAGTGAGTGCTGTCAATCTTTCCTTTTTTTTTTTTTTTTTTATTAAGACCAGTAGGTCTTAATAGTGAGATAGGAGTGTTTGCTTTTTGATAAAGATAAAAAAAAATGTTCTGAGCTGAGACACTTCCCTATATAAGCAAAGCCATGGACTGCAGGTGTAATTCCTGATGAAGGCGGTCACAGCCGCAGAAACGTGTTGGATGAGTGAGCACTCTGTTTCCCAGAGAGAGTCTGTACTACAAGTCTGCAGTTTGTTGTTAGAACGGTGACCGGCCGGCACTACATCAGCACAGTTCATTATTGGCAACATCATTTAAAGCTCCTGGAATCTTTCCACAAATCCAGTGTGGGTTCTCACTAGCAGGAGAACTTGACGTCCATCCATTCAGAAGCGAAGAGGTGAACATCCAGGCAAAATATCGGAGTCAACAAGTCGGCTCATCACAAGGTAATAGTGAGTCACAGACGTCGATGCAAGCACCATGCAGCACATGTTACACAAGTCGGAAAGCTTGGCCTGAAGAAAGGTGAAGAAGCCTCAACTTCAATATAGTCATCAGAAGCGTCTGTTCTAGTTTACGGAAAGTGCACAGTAGAAGATTGGAAACAGGTGATTTTGGAGCAATGAGACTAAAGTCAATAGTCTGATGGGTGCAAATGGCCTGGAAGAAACAAGGGGGGGAAAACGGAATTAGAAATTGAAGAAACTGTCAAGTTTTGTGGAGGTAGCCTGATACGAGGTTGTTTCGCAGCCAAAGTCGTTGGATACTTGATCCATGGTGGTCTCAATGCTGAGCTGTATATGAGTATCCTACAAGACAATTAACTTCGTACACTCGAGTAGTGTGGCTATAAAAAGGACGACCTGTTGTTCCAACAGGTCAACGACCCGAAGCATACGTCAGATTGGCAAAGAAATGGTTCAGTGACCATGAAGTAGGTTCGCTGGATTGACCCCCACAGCCCCCAGATCTCAGCCCAATCAAACACTTATAGGTTGAATTGAAGAAAAAGCTGTATACGTACCCAAGTGAGTCGACCAGTGTCTTTGGGAACAATTAGAAGAGACCTGTAACCAGATTCCTGTCGAGACATGCTTGAATCTGACAGAGATCTGCCCAGAACGGTTCAGGCTGTGTGGAATGCCAAAGGTAGATCTACAAAAAATCCAAATTCAAATGTAGATTTTTAATTTTTTCTTTAGGAGCAAAAATGTAATAATGCAATCACCTGACAAGAATCTGCATAACTAATCATATGCCTATGACTGTTGTGTTTGAAACTGTTAAACTGTAAAGCGCTGCGGAATATGTTGGCGCTATATAAATAAAGATTATTATTATTATATGCTAAATAGCTGCAAGTCAACTTTATGTATGAGATCACCAACATGGTTGTCTATAAAATGATAGTGGTCTCACGTAAGGGTACCGTCTCACAGTGGCACTTTGATCGCTACGACGGCACGATCCGTGACGTTCCAGCGATATCCATACGATATCGCAGTGTCTGACACGCAGCAGCAATCAGGGACCCTGCTGAGAATCGTACGTCGTAGCAGATCGTTTGGAACTTTCTTTCGTCGCTGGATCTCCCGCTGTCATCGCTGGATCGGTGTGTGTGACGCCGATCCAACGATGCGTTCGCTTGTAACCAGGGTAAACATCGGGTTACTAAGCACAGGGCCGCGCTTAGTAACCCGATGTTTACCGTGGTTACCAGCGTAAAAGTAAAAAAAAAAAAAAACGTACATACTCACATTCCGGTGTCTTTCAGGTCCCTTGCCGTCTGCTTCCCGCTCTGACTGACTGCCGGCCGGAATGTAAGAGCAGAGCACAGCGGTGACGTCACCGCTGTGATCTGCTTTCACTTTACGGCGGCACTCAGTCAGAGCGGGAAGCAGACTGCAAGGGACCTGACGGACACCGGAATGTAAGTATGTACGTTTTTTTTTTTTTTTTTACTTTTACGCTGGTAACCAGGGTACATCGGGTTACTAAGCGCGGCCCTGCGCTTAGTAACCCGATGGTTACCCTGGGCGTTCGGCATCGTTGGTCGCTGGAGAGCGGTCTGTGTGACAGCTCCCCAGCGACCACACAACGACTTTCCAACGATCACGGCCAGGTCGTATCGCAGGTCGTTGGAAAGTTGCAGAGTGTGACAGTACCCTTAGAAGCAGAAGTGGATGGTGAGATATGGAGCCTGAAAGTCAGAAGGTCAAAACATTGTTACCCTTTTGCTTGTCAGTATATAATCTTCCCCATAATAATCTACAGCCTTCGCCTCTGTATGTTCTGTGTATGTACAGACACACTCACTCTGTTTGGAATAAATGAGTACACCCCAATGAAAGTCTTTAGAGAAAAGTTGTTTAGACTACAAAATACTAATTACAAAGAGTTCCTACCATATGTATGTCTAATTTTTCATTACATCGGTGTCCAGCAGACAGGTGACTATAATAGGGGGATACTGAATAAAGAAAAGCTCCTTCCCATTTCATGCTGTCAGCAATGGCACCATATGGAAGAGAAATGTCACAAGGTGGTGATGGCTACAAGACCATCAGCGAAGCTTTAGGTATCAGTCACTTGAGAAAGGTCATAGAGAATGTAAGAAAGATGGAACTGCATCATCTCTGAGACGTCCAGGCGACCACAGAAGTCACTACCTTAACAGGAGTATTTTCTGATGAGAAGATGGAATAGGAATGGGAGGGTGAGTCCACGGAGGAAGCCGCTCCTTCAGGACCAAAAAAGCTGCCTACAATGTGTCAGGGCCCTGGAGTACTCTGGAGTGATGAGACCAAGAGCAATGGTGTCACAAAGTCGAGTGGGACAAAGAGGATCGCATGCTGCCCTCACGAGACCCGATGGGGGCACATGTCCTTATGTGGGGGCACATGTCCTTATGTGGGGGCACATGTCCTTATGTGGGGGCACATGTCCTTATGTGGGGGCACATGTCCTTATGTGGGGGCACATGTCCTTATGTGGGGGCACATGTCCTTATGTGGGGGCACATGTCCTTGATGGGGATCATGGAGTAACAGCTGTCCTTCTCTATACTGACAGATGCGCCCTACCTCCGGCCCTCTGTAGGCGGCACTTCTACATAACAATGATACAAAACTCGCATCTGCATATGTGGAGAACAGGTCACAGTGAAGTGATTCAGTGGCCAAGTATCTTCCGACAACCACACCCCTATGGGGAATTCTGTAGCCAAGTTGTCACCACTCTCCATCCGGCACCCAGGCTCTGGAGCTCATTCTGGAGAATGAAGAAAGATGGCAGATGTAATATGTCACCACCTTGTTGCTTCCTGGCCTAGAAGACTCGGTTCCATCCTTGACCTGGAGGTCACACACAATACTAGGAGGAGTTATTGATGGGGGTGTACTCATTTATACTGAGCATTGTATATGTAACTTGGGGAGGCTTTTTGAAGCTCACCACACCATGTCATCTGATATTGGAGGCTGAAATCTGTGTTAGGTGCCGTCCTTATGATGAAACTCAGCCAAAGGTTCAGGGAAAGGAAGGAAGTGGCACGTCTGTCCACAGTCTGTGAAAATTTACCTCATACTTTACTCAAGATTCATTAAAAACATGGAGTCCCAAAAATATAGATAAAAACCTGAGGCGTTTCTGGCATCCAAGCGCCTTTAGTCCTATGACAAGTCAGGTTTTTAGCTATATTTTTTGGACTCCATGTTTGTAATGAATCTTGAATAAAGCATGAGGTAAATTTTCACAGATTGTGGATTGACGTGCCGCTACTTCCTTTCCTTGAACCATTGTCTATTTAGTATGTGAGGGAGAGGGGCGCACATCACATTGGGAGGCGCGGGACTCTGCATTCTGTTGCCGATTTGTGCTGAACCCGTTTTCCCTTGTGATCTCGTGAATTAGATATGGCCGGAAGATGTGGGGGCGCTCGTAGCGGTGTTATACGGACGTACGCCCGCCTGCAGCCTGTGAGGAGGGTTGAGCCTCAGAAGTGGTTTTCCCCCGCAGAGCAGAATCATCTCTTCTCCAGCTCCTCCTCTCTCCTCGAATCTTCACATGAGGCCACCTCTTCTGATGACCCCGACTTTATACCTAAGAGGTGAGCAACGAGCACAGCCGCGAACAGGCCCTGCACTCGTATTACGGGTGTCACTGTCCGGAGGGTGCACGTCAGCCCTTATATTACATATGTCACCATCCTGGGGACGCACGTCAGCACTACACATGTCACCATCCTGGGGACGCACGTCAGCCCTTATATTACACATGTCACCATCCTGGGGACGCACGTCAGCACTACACATGTCACCGTCCGGGGGGTGAACTTCAGCACTTATATTACACATGTCACCGTCCAGGGGGTGAACGTCGGCACTTATATTATACGTCACCGTCCAGGGGGTGAACGTCAGCACTACACATGTCACCGTCCGGAGGATGAACGTCAGCACTTATATTACACATGTCACCATCCGGGGGGCGAACGTCAGCACTACACATGTCACCGTCCGGAGGATGAACGTCAGCACTTATATTACACATGTCACCGTCCGGGGGGCGAACGTCAGCACTACACATGTCACCGTCCGGAGGATGAACGTCAGCACTTATATTACACATGTCACCATCCGGTAGATGAACGTCAGCACTTATATTACACATGTCACCGTCCGGGGGGCGAACGTCAGCACTACAAATGTCACCCTCCGGGGGCTGAACGTCAGCACTTATATTACACATGTCACCGTCCGGAGGATGAACGTCAGCACTACAAATGTCACCGTCTGGGGGGTGAACGTCAGCACTACACATGTCACCGTCCGGGGGACGAACGTCAGCACTTATATTACACGTCACCGTCCGGGGGGTGAACGTCAGCACTACACATGTCACCATCCGGGGGGTGAACGTCGGCACTTATATTACACGTCACCATCCGGGGGACGCACGCCAGCACTACACATGTCACCATCCGGGGGACGAACGTCAGCACTTATATTACACATGTCACCGTCCGGGGGGTGAACGTCAGCACTACACATGTCACCATCCGGGGGGTGAACGTCAGCACTTATATTACACATGTCACCATCCGGGGGGTGAACGTCAGCACTTATATTACACGTCACCATCCGGGGGGTGAACGTCAGCACTTATATTACACATGTCACCGTCCGGAGGATGAACGTCGGCACTTATATTACACATGTCACCATCCGGGGGCTGAACGTCAGCACTACAAATGTCACCGTCCGGGGGCTGAACGTCAGCACTTATATTACACATGTCACCATCCGGGGGGTGAACGTCAGCACTTATATTACACATGTCACCGTCTGGGGGGTGAACGTCAGCACTTATATTACACATGTCACCATCCGGGGGCTGAACGTCAGCACTTATATTACACGTCACCATCCGGGGGGTGAACGTCAGCACTTATATTACACATGTCACCGTCTGGGGGGTGAACGTCAGCACTTATATTACACATGTCACCATCCGGGGGCTGAACGTCAGCACTTATATTACACGTCACCATCCGGGGGCTGAACGTCAGCACTTATATTACACGTCACCATCCGGGGGCTGAACGTCAGCACTTATATTACACATGTCACCGTCTGGGGGGTGAACGTTAGCACTTATATTACACATGTCACCATCCGGGGGGTGAACGTCAGCACTTATATTACACGTCACCATCCGGGGGACGCACGTCAGCACTACACATGTCACCATCCGGGGGGTGAACGTCAGCAGTTATACTACACATGTCACCATCCGGGGGACGCACGTCACCACATATATTACACATGTCACCATCCGGGGGACGCACGTCAGCACTTATATTACACATGTCACCGTCTGGGGGGCGAACGTCAGCACTACGCATGTCACCATCCGGGGGGTGAACGTCAGCACTTATATTACACGTCACCATCCGGGGGACGCACGTCAGCACTACACATGTCACCATCCGGGGGATGCACGTCAGCACATATATTACACATGTCACCATCCGGGGGACGCACGTCAGCACTACACATGTCACCATCCGGGGGACGCACGTCAGCACTTATATTACACTTGTCACCATCCGAGGGGGTGAACGTCAGCCCTTATATTACACATGTCACCATCCGGGGGGTGAACGTCAGCACTACACGTCACCGTCCGGGGGGTGAACGTCAGCACTTATATTACACATGTCACCATCCGGGGGACGCACGTCAGCACTACACATGTCACCATCCGGGGGACGCACATCAGCACTTATATTACACATGTCACCATCCGGGGGGTGAACGTCGGCACTTATATTACACATGTCACCATCCGGGGGATGAACGTCAGCACTACACATGTCACCATTCGGGGGACGCACGTCAGCACTACACATGTCACCATCCGGGGGACGCACGTCAGCACTTATATTACACATGTCACCGTCTGGGGGGCGAACGTCAGCACTTATATTACACATGTCACCATCCGGGGGGTGAACGTCAGCACTTATATTACACATGTCACCGTCCGGGGGGTGAACGTCAGCACTTATATTACACATGTCACCGTCCGGGGGGTGAACGTCAGCACTTATATTACACATGTCACCATCCGGGGGGCGAACGTCAGCACTACGCATGTCACCATCCGGGGGGCGAACGTCAGCACTACGCATGTCACCATCCGGGGGGTGAACGTCAGCACTTATATTACACGTCAACATCCGGGGGACGCACGTCAGCACATATATTACACGTCACCATCCGGGGGACGCACGTCAGCACATATATTACACGTCACCATCCGGGGGACGCACGTCAGCACATATATTACACATGTCACCATCCGGGGGACGCACGTCAGCACTACACATGTCACCATCCGGGGGACGCACGTCAGCACTACACATGTCACCATCCGAGGGGGTGAACGTCAGCCCTTATATTACACATGTCACCATCCGGGGGGTGAACGTCAGCACTACACGTCACCGTCCGGGGGTGAACGTCAGCACTTATATTACACATGTCACCATCCGGGGGGGAGGGGAACGTCAGCACTTATATTACACATGTCACCGTTCGGGGGGTGAACGTCAGCACTTATATTACACATGTCACCGTCCGGGGGCTGAACGTCAGCACTACACATGTCACCGTCCGGGGGCTGAACGTCAGCACTTATATTACACATGTCACCGTCCGGGGGGTGAACGTCGGCACATATATTACACATGTCACCATCCGGGGGACGCACGTCAGCACTTATATTACACTTGTCACCATCCGGGGGGTGAACGTCAGCACTACACGTCACCGTCCGGGGGTGAACGTCAGCACTTATATTACACATGTCACCATCCGGGGGACGCACGTCAGCACTACACATGTCACCATCCGGGGGGTGAACGTCAGCACTTATATTACACATGTCACCGTCCGGGGGGTGAACGTCAGCACTTATATTACACATGTCACCGTCCGGGGGACGCACGTCAGCACTTATATTACACATGTCACCGTCCGGGGGGTGAGCATCAGCACTTATATTACACATGTCACCGTCCGGGGGGTGAACGTCAGCACTTATATTACACATGTCACCATCCGGGGGCTGAACGTCAGCACTTATATTACACATTTCACCATCCAGGGGACGCACGTCAGCACTTATATTACACATGTCACCGTCCGGGGGTTGAACGTCAGCACTTATATTACACATGTCACCATCCGGGGGACGCACGTCAGCACTACACATGTCAGCTTCCGGGGGCTGAACGTCAGCACTTATATTACACATGTCACCATCCGGGGGCTGAACGTCAGCACTTATATTACACGTCACCGTCCGGGGGGTGAACGTCAGCACTACAAATGTCACTGTCCGGGGGGTGAACGTCAGCACTACAAATGTCACCGTCCGGGGGGTGAACGTCGGCACTTATATTACACATGTCACCATCCGGGGGACGAACGTCAGCACTTATATTACACATGTCGCCATCCGGGGGGTGAACGTCGGCACTTATATAACACGTCACCATCCGGGGGACGCACGTCAGCACTACACATGTCACCATCCGGGGGACGCATGTCAGCACTTAAATTACGCATGTCACCATCTGGGGGACGCACGTCAGCACTTATATTACACATGTCACCATCCGGAGGGCGTACGTCAGCCCTTATATTACACATGTCACCGTCCAGGGGGTGAACGTCAGCACTTATATTACACGTCACCATCCGGGGGACGCACGTCAGCACTACGCATGTCACCATCCGGGGGGTGAACGTCAGCACTTATATTACACGTCGCCATCCGGGGGACGCACGTCAGCACTACGCATGTCACCATCCGGGGGGTGAACGTCAGCACTTATATTACACGTCGCCATCCGGGGGGTGAACGTCAGCACTTATATTACACGTCGCCATCCGGGGGGTGAACGTCAGCACTTATATTACACGTCACCATCCGGGGGACGCACGTCAGCACTTATATTACACGTCGCCATCCGGGGGGTGAACGTCAGCACTTATATTACACGTCGCCATCCGGGGGGTGAACGTCAGCACTTATATTACACGTCACCATCCGGGGGACGCACGTCGGCACTTATATTACACGTCGCCATCCGGGGGGTGAACGTCAGCACTTATATTACACGTCGCCATCCGGGGGGTGAACGTCAGCACTTATATTACACGTCACCATCCGGGGGACGCACGTCGGCACTTATATTACACGTCACCATCCGGGGGACGCACGTCAGCACTACACATGTCACCCTCCGGGGGCTGAACGTCAGCACTACACATGTCACCCTCCGGGGGCTGAACGTCAGCACTACACATGTCACCCTCCGGGGGCTGAACGTCAGCACTACACATGTCACCATTCGGGGGACGCACGTCAGCACTACACATGTCACCATTCGGGGGACGCACGTCAGCACTACACATGTCACCATTCGGGGGACGCACGTCAGCACTACACATGTCACCATCCGGGGGACGCACGTCAGCATTACACATGTCACCATCCGGGGGACGCACGTCAGCACTTATATTACACATGTCACCGTCTGGGGGGCAAACGTCAGCACTTATATTACACATGTCACCATCCGGGGGCTGAACGTCAGCACTTATATTACACATGTCACCGTCCGGGGGCTGAACGTCAGCACTTATATTACACATGTCACCGTCCGGGGGGTGAACGTCAGCACTTATATTACACGTCAACATCCGGGGGACGCACGTCAGCACTTATATTACACATGTCACTGTCCGGGGGCTGAACGTCAGCACTACACATGTCACCGTCCGCGGGGTGAACGTCAGCACTTATATTACACATGTCACACTCCGGGGGCTGAACGTCAGCACTACACATGTCACCGTCCGCGGGGTGAACGTCAGCACTTATATTACACATGTCACACTCCGGGGGCTGAACGTCAGCACTACACATGTCACCCTCCGGGGGCTGAACTGTTATGACCCCAGTGGACAGGGTCTCAGAGGAACGTGTAAGTCTGCAAGATACAAAAATCCAGCTCATAGGGCTGTGGTAACTGGGTTGACCAAATAGCTACTCCTAACGCCAACACTAGAAGTAGCCGGGGATCATGCCTACGGTGATCGCTAGATGACTCGCGCCAGCCGGAGAATCTAACTACCCCTAGTAGAAGAAAACAAGACCTCTCTTGCCTCCAGAGAAAGGGACCCCAAAGCAAGATACAAGCCCCCCACAAATAATAACGGTGAGGTAAGAGGAAATGACAAACACAGAAATGAACCAGGTTCAGCAAAGAGAGGCCAGCTTACTAATAGCAGAATATAGCAAGATAACTTATCTGGTCAACAAAAACCCTATAAAAATCCACGCTGGAGATTCAAGAACCCCCGAACCGTCTAACGGTCCGGGGGGAGAACACCAGCCCCCTAGAGCTTCCAGCAAAGGTCAGGATACAGATAGGAACAAGCTGGACAAAAATACCAAACAAAACAAAAGCAAAAAGCAAAGAAGCAGACTTAGCTTGAAAAACAGGAACCAGGATCAGAGGACAAGAGCACAACAGATTAGCTCTGATTTCAACGATGCCAGGCATTGAACTGAAGGTCCAGGGAGCTTATATAGCAACGCCCCTGAACTAACGGCCCAGGTGAGGATATAGGAAAAGACAGACGCTCCAGAGTCAAATCACTAATGACCACTAGAGGGAGCAAAAAGCAAAATCACAACAGTACCCCCCCCTTAGTGAGGGGTCACCGAACCCTCACCACGACCACCAGGGCGATCAGGATGAGCGGCATTAAAAGCACGAACTAAATCGGCCGCATGAACATCAGAGGCGACCACCCAGGAATTATCTTCCTGACCATAGCCCTTCCACTTGACCAGGTACTGAAGCCTCCGCCTGGAGAGACGAGAATCCAAGATCTTCTCCACCACCTACTCCAACTCGCCCTCAACCAACACCGGAGCAGGAGGCTCAGCAGAAGGAACCACAGGCACAACGTACCGCCGCAACAAGGACCTATGAAACACGTTGTGGATAGCAAACGACACAGGTAGATCCAGGCGAAAGGATACAGGATTAAGAATTTCCAATATCTTGTAAGGACCAATAAAACGAGGTTTAAATTTGGGAGAGGAAACCTTCATAGGAACAAAGCGGGAAGAAAGCCACACCAAATCCCCAACACGTAGTCGGGGACCCACACCGCGGCGGCGGTTGGCAAAGCGCTGAGCCCTCTCCTGTGACAACTTCAAGTTGTCCACCACAAGATTCCAGATCCGCTGCAACCTATCCACCACAGAATCCACCCCAGGGCAGTCAGAAGGTTCCACATGACCCGAAGAAAAACGAGGGTGGAAACCAGAGTTGCAGAAAAACGGCGAAACCAAGGTGGCGGAACTAGCCCGATTATTAAGGGCAAACTCAGCTAACGGCAAGAAGGTCACCCAATCGTCCTGATCAGCAGAGACAAAACACCTCAAATAAGCCTCCAAAGTCTGATTAGTTCGCTCCGTCTGTCCATTAGTCTGAGGATGGAAAGCAGACGAAAACGACAAGTCAATGCCCATCCTACTACAAAAGGATCGCCAGAATCTGGAAACGAACTGGGATCCTCTGTCTGACACAATATTCTCAGGGATGCCGTGCAAACGAACCACGTTCTGGAAAAACACAGGAACCAGATCGGAAGAGGAAGGCAGTTTAGGCAAAGGAACCAAATGGACCATCTTGGAGAAGCGATCACATATCACCCAGATAACAGACATGCCCTGAGACACCGGAAGATCAGAAATGAAATCCATGGAGATATGTGTCCAAGGTCTCTTAGGGACAGGCAAGGGCAAGAGCAACCCGCTGGCACGAGAACAGCAAGGCTTAGCTCAAGCACAAGTCCCACAGGACTGTATAAATGACCGCACATCCCTAGACAAGGAAGGCCACCAAAAGGATCTGGCCACCAGATCTCTGGTGCCAAAAATTCCTGGGTGACCTGCCAACACCGAGGAATGAACCTCGGAAATGACTCTGCTGGTCCACTTATCAGGCACAAACAGTCTGTCAGGTGGACAAGAATCAGGCCTATCAGCCTGAAATCTCTGCAACACACGTCGCAGATCAGGAGAAATAGCTGACAAGATAATACCATCCTTAAGAATACCAACAGGTTCAGCGACTCCAGGAGCATCAGGCACAAAGCTCCTGGAAAGAGCATCGGCCTTCACATTCTTCGAACCTGGTAAATATGAGACAACAAAGTCAAAACGGGAGAAAAACAATGACCAGCGGGCCTGTCTAGGATTCAGGCGTTTAGCAGACTCGAGATACATCAGATTTTTGTGATCAGTCAAGACCACCACACGATGCTTAGCACCCTCGAGCCAATGACGCCACTCCTCAAATGCCCATTTCATGGCCAACAACTCCCGATTGCCCACATCATAATTTCGCTCCGCAGGCGAAAACTTCCTAGAGAAAAAGGCGCAAGGTCTCATAACAGAGCAACCAGGGCCTCTCTGCGACAAAACGGCCCCTGCTCCAATCTCTGAAGCATCCACCTCAACTTGAAAGGGAAGCGAGACATCAGGCTGGCACAAAACAGGCGCCGAAGTAAACCGACGTTTCAACTCCTGGAAAGCCTCCACGGCAGCAGGAGCCCAATTAACCACATCGGAGCCCTTCTTGGTCATATCCGTCAAAGGTTTCACAATGCTAGAAAAGTTAGCGATAAAACGACGGTAGAAGTTAGCGAAACCCAAGAACTTCTGAAGACTTAACTGACGAGGGCTGAGTCCAATCAAGAATAGCTCGGACCTTGACTGGGTCCATCTCCACAGCAGAAGGGGAAAAAATGAACCCCAAAAAGGGAACCTTCTGTACACCAAAAAGACACTTTGAGCCCTTGACAAACAAAGAATTTTCACGCAAAATTTTAAAGACCATCCTGACCTGCTCCACATGCGAGTCCCAATTATCAGAAAAAACCAGAATATCATCCAGATAAACGATCAGAAATTTATCCAGATAGTTCCAGAAAATGTCATGCATAAAGGACTGAAAAACTGAAGGGGCATTAGAGAGCCCAAAAGGCATCACCAAGTACTCAAAATGACCTTCGGGCGTATTGAATGCGGTTTTCCATTCATCCCCTTGCTTAATGCGCACAAGGTTGTACGCACCACGAAGGTCTATCTTGGTAAACCACTTGGCACCTTTAATCCGGGCAAACAAGTCAGACAACAGCGGCAAAGGATACTGAAATTTGACAGTGATCTTATTTAAAAGCCGATAGTCAATACAAGGCCTCAAAGATCCGTCCTTTTTAGCCACAAAAAAGAATCCCGCACCAAGAGGGGAAGAAGACGGACGGATGTGTCCTTTCTCCAGAGACTCCTTGATATATGAACGCATAGCGGTATGTTCAGGTATCGACAGATTAAACAGTCTTCCCTTAGGAAATTTACTGCCTGGAATCAAATCTATTGCACAGTCACAGTCCCTATGAGGAGGCAATGCACTGGACCTGGACTCGCTAAAGACATCCTGATAATCAGACAAATACTCCGGAACTTCCGAAGGCGTAGAAGAAGCAATAGACACAGGCAGGGAATCCTCATGAATACCACGACAGCCCCAACTAGACACTGACATAGCCTTCCAGTCAAGGACTGGATTATGGGTCTGTAACCATGGCAGCCCCAAAACAACCAAATCATGCATTTTATGTAAAACCAGGAAACGTATCACCTCGCGGTGTTCAGGAGTCATGCACATGGTAACCTGTGTCCAATACTGCGGTTTATTTTCTGCTAATGGCGTAGAATCAATACCCCTAAGAGGAATAGGATTTTCTAATGGTTCAAGAATAAAACCACAGCGCTTAGCAAATGAGAGATCCATAAGACTCAGGGCAGCACCTGAATCTACAAACGCCATGACAGGATAAGATGACAGTGAGCAAATCAAAGTTACAGACAGAATAAACTTAGGATGCAAATTACCAACGGTGACAGGACTAACAACCTTAGATATACGTTTAGAGCATGCTGAGATAACATGTGTAGAATCACCACAGTAGTAGCACAAGCCATTCCGGCGTCTATGAATTTTCCTCTCATTTCTAGTCAGGATTCTATCACATTGCATCAAATCAGGTGTCCGTTCAGACAACACCATGAGGGAATTTGCGGTTTTTCTATCACATTGCATCACATCAGGTGTCTGTTCAGACAACAACATGAGGGAATTTGCGGTTTTGCGCTCCCGCAACCGCCGGTCAATTTGAATAGCCAGGGACATGGTATCATTCAGACCTGTGGGAATGGGAAAACCCACCATAACATTCTTAATGGCCTCAGAAAGGCCATTTCTAAAATTAGCGGCCAGTGCACACTCGTTCCAATGTGTCAGCACGGACCATTTCCGAAATTTTTGGCAATACACCTCAGCCTCGTCCTGGCCCTGAGACATAGCCAGCAAGGCTTTCTCTGCCTGAATCTCAAGATTGGGTTCCTCATAAAGTAAACCGAGCGCCAGAAAAAACGCATCAATATCAGCCAATGCCGGATCTCCTGGCGCCAACGAAAAAGCCCAATCCTGAGGGTCACCCCGTAAGAATGAAATAACAATTTTTACTTGTTGAGCAGAGTCTCCAGACGAACAAGGTTTCAGGGACAAAAATAATTTACAATTATTCCTGAAATTCCTAAACTTAAATCGGTCTCCTGAAAACAGTTCAGGAATCGGAATCTTGGGTTCAGACCTAGGATTTCTGGTAACATAATCTTGTATACCCTACACACGAGCGGCAAGCTGGTCCACACTTGTAATCAAGGTCTGGACATTCATGTCTGCAGCAAGCATAGCCACTCTGAGGTAAAGGGGAAAAGAAAAAAAAAAATGAGAGGGAAAAAAAAAACTCAAAATTTTCTTTCTTATAATCCCACTTCTGCAATGCATTAAACATTTAATACTGGCCTGGCATACTGTTATGACCCCAGTGGACAGGGTCTCAGAGGAACGTGTAAGTCTGCAAGATACAAAAATCCAGCTCATAGGGCTGTGGTAACTGGGTTGACCAAATAGCTACTCCTAACGCCAACACTAGAAGTAGCCGGGGATCATGCCTACGGTGATCGCTAGATGACTCGCGCCAGCCGGAGAATCTAACTACCCCTAGGAGAAGAAAACAAGACCTCTCTTGCCTCCAGAGAAAGGGACCCCAAAGCAAGATACAAGCCCCCCAGAAATAATAACGGTGAGGTAAGAGGAAATGACAAACACAGAAATGAACCAGGTTCAGCAAAGAGAGGCCAGCTTACTAATAGCAGAATATAGCAAGATAACTTATCTGGTCAACAAAAACCCTATAAAAATCCACGCTGGAGATTCAAGAACCCCCGAACCGTCTAACGGTCCGGGGGGAGAACACTAGCCCCCTAGAGCTTCCAGCAAAGGTCAGGATACAGATAGGAACAAGCTGGACAAAAATACCAAACAAAACAAAAGCAAAGAAGCAGACTTAGCTTGAAAAACAGGAACCAGGATCAGAGGACAAGAGCACAACAGATTAGCTCTGATTTCAACGATGCCAGGCATTGAACTGAAGGTCCAGGGAGCTTATATAGCAACGCCCCTGAACTAACGGCCCAGGTGAGGATATAGGAAAAGACAGACGCTCCAGAGTCAAATCACTAATGACCACTAGAGGGAGCAAAAAGCAAAATCACAACACTGAACGTCAGCACTTATATTACACATGTCACCATCCGGGGGCTGAACGTCAGCACTACACATGTCACCCTCCGGGGGATGAACGTCAGCACTTATATTACACATGTCACCATCCGGGGGACGCACGTCAGCACTACACATGTCACCATCCGGGGGATGAACGTCAGCACTTATATTACACATGTCACCATCCGGGGGATGAATGTCAGCACTACACATGTCACCGTCCGGGGGGTGAACGTCAGCACTTATATTACACATGTCACCGTCCGGGGGGTGAACGTCAGCACTTATATTATACATGTCACCATCCGGGGGATGAACGTCAGCACTACACATGTCACCGTCCGGGGGATGAACGTCAGCACTTATATTACACATGTCACCGTCCGGGGGGGTGAACGTCAGCACTTATATTACACATGTCACCATCCGGGGGACGAACGTCAGCACTTATATTACACATGTCACCATCCGGGGGGTGAACGTCAGCACTTATATTACACGTCACCGTCCGGGGGGTGAACGTCAGCACTACACATGTCACCGTCCGGGGGGTGAACGTCAGCACTTATATTACACATGTCACCATCCGGGGGGGTGAACGTCAGCACTACACATGTCACCATTCGGGGGACGCACGTCAGCACTACACATGTCACCATCCGGGGGACGCACGTCAGCACTTATATTATACATGTCACCGTCCGGGGGGTGAACGTCAGCACTTATATTACACGTCACCGTCCGGGGGGGGTGAACATCAGCACTACACATGTCACCATCTGGGGGATGCACGTCAGCACTTATATTACACATGTCACCGTCCAGGGGGTGAACGTCAGCACTTATATTACACATGTGAACGTCAGCACTTATATTACACATGTCACCATCCGGGGGACGAACGTCAGCACTTATATTACACATGTCACCGTCCAGGGGGTGAACGTCGGCCCTTATATTACACATTTCACCGTCCAGGGGGTGAACGTCGGCCCTTATATTACGCATGTCACCGTCCAGGGGGTGAACGTCAGCACTTATATTAGACATGTCACCATCCGGGGGGTGAACGTCGGCACTTATATTACACATGTCACCATTCGGGGAACGCACGTCAGCACTTATATTACACATGTCACCGTCCAGGGGGTGAACGTCGGCCCTTATATTACACATTTCACCGTCCGGGGGGTGAACGTCAGCACTCTCTATCGCGCACACCTCTGGGGGTAAGGGAGGGATGGAGCCCACTCTCTATCGCGCACACCCTTGGAGGACGGCTGACGCCATCTCTCGCAGTGCTCATGCCTACAGAGGGTAGTTTCTCATGGGCCGGGCTCATGCTTGCTCCTCTGTCTTGTAGGAAATTGAGTGTCGCCAGTATTAGAGTAAATTTGAAACCTCAGAGACGGATCTGCAGGAAGAAGAGATCTCGGCCGCATCAGAAGACGCCAAGCTCCAGCACCCGGTCTAATGTTGATGAGAAGGAGAATGATGACAGGTGAGGACTTGTGCAGGACACAGGCGGCCAGTGGCCTGTCAGCGGTCATCAGAGACGCCCTTGAGTGGACAATCCCCACTGCATTGTCTGCTGGTTGTGGCGACCTGTCGTATCGCCCACTGCACCACGGGAGACCGTGCTCTGCCCACTGCCAATCAAGCTACTGTACCGCCCAATGACCGGAGATGACGGCACGCTGCAGTGATGACCCTTTCACGGAGGGCGGCATGGTTGTGTGTGCTCTCTGTATGTAGATGCCGAATACTTAGACGGCGCCCCTTGTGGGCCGACCTCCCCCAGGTCAGGTGATTGCTGGGTTACGCTCCACAGTGGTCGACCCTCAATTGTTGACTTCAGATTTACATGTTTTTACATTAATGTTTTAGGCAGCACCGATCCTCCCCTGGCATCTTGGCAACTCCATTGAGGAAGTTTGTAACCTTTCGCCCTAAACGTCCGGGAGCTGTGGTGGTCATGAAGCCTCAGAGCTGTAAACCCAGAAGGGGAATGGTAAGACTTGGCTGTGTCCATGTACGAGGAAGCATATGGCTGAGGAGGAGGATAGAGCCGGGGCACGCATGGCTGAGGAGGAGGATAGTGCCGGGGCACAGGGAACTCATGGCTGAGGAGGAGGAAAGAGCCGGTGCACAGGGGAAGTGTGTGGCTGAGGAGGAGGAGGAATGACTGGAGCGCACAGGGGAAGCGTGTGGCTGAGGAGGAGGAACGACTGGAGGGCACAGGGGAAGCGTGTGGCGGAGGAGGAACGACTGGAGGGCACAGGGGAAGCGTGTGGCGGAGGAGGAACGACTGGAGGGCACAGGGGAAGCGTGTGGCTGAGGAGGAGGAACGACTGGAGGGCACAGGGGAAGCGTGTGGCTGAGGAGGAGGAACGACTGGAGGGCACAGGGGAAGCGTGTGGCTGAGGAGGAGGAACGACTGGAGGGCACAGGGGAAGCTTGTGGCTGAGGAGGAGGAACGACTGGAGGGCACAAGGGAAGCGTGTGGCTGAGGAGGAGGAACGACTGGAGGGCACAGGGGAAGCGTGTGGCTGAGGAGGAGGAACGACTGGAGGGCACAGGGGAAGCGTGTGGCTGAGGAGGAGGAACGACTGGAGGGCACAGGGGAAGCGTGTGGCTGAGGAGGAGGAACGACTGGAGGGCACAGGGGAAGCTTGTGGCTGAGGAGGAGGAACGACTGGAGGGCACAAGGGAAGCGTGTGGCTGAGGAGGAGGAACGACTGGAGGGCACAGGGGAAGCGTGTGGCTGAGGAGGAGGAACGACTGGAGGGCACAGGGGAAGCGTGTGGCTGAGGAGGAGGAACGACTGGAGGGCACAGGGGAAGCGTGTGGCTGAGGAAGAGGAACGACTGGAGGGCACAGGAAAAGTGTGTGGCTGAGGAGGAGGAATGACGAGGGCACAGGGGAAGCGTGTGGCTGAGGAGGAGGAGGAACGACTGGAGGGCACAGGGGAAGCGTGTGGCGGAGGAGGAACGACTGGAGGGCACAGGGGAAGCGTGTGGCGGAGGAGGAACGACTGGAGGGCACAGGGGAAGCGTGTGGCGGAGGAGGAACGACTGGAGGGCACAGGGGAAGCGTGTGGCGGAGGAGGAACGACTGGAGGGCACAGGGGAAGCGTGTGGCTGAGGAGGAGGAACGACTGGAGGGCACAGGGGAAGCGTGTGGCTGAGGAGGAGGAACGACTGGGGGGCACAGGGGAAGCGTGTGGCTGAGGAGGAGGAACGACTGGAGGGCACAGGGGAAGCTTGTGGCTGAGGAGGAGGAACGACTGGAGGGCACAAGGGAAGCGTGTGGCTGAGGAGGAGGAACGACTGGAGGGCACAGGGGAAGCGTGTGGCTGAGGAGGAGGAACGACTGGAGGGCACAGGGGAAGCGTGTGGCTGAGGAGGAGGAACGACTGGAGGGCACAGGGGAAGCGTGTGGCTGAGGAAGAGGAACGACTGGAGGGCACAGGAAAAGTGTGTGGCTGAGGAGGAGGAATGACGAGGGCACAGGGGAAGCGTGTGGCTGAGGAGGAGGAGGAACGACTGGAGGGCACAGGGGAAGCGTGTGGCGGAGGAGGAACGACTGGAGGGCACAGGGGAAGCGTGTGGCGGAGGAGGAACGACTGGAGGGCACAGGGGAAGCGTGTGGCGGAGGAGGAACGACTGGAGGGCACAGGGGAAGCGTGTGGCGGAGGAGGAACGACTGGAGGGCACAGGGGAAGCGTGTGGCTGAGGAGGAGGAACGACTGGAGGGCACAGGGGAAGCGTGTGGCTGAGGAGGAGGAACGACTGGGGGGCACAGGGGAAGCGTGTGGCTGAGGAGGAGGAACGACTGGAGGGCACAGGGGAAGTGTGTGGCTGAGGAGGAGGAAGGACTGGAGGGCACAGGGGAAGCGTGTGGCTGAGGAGGAGGAAGGACTGGAGGGCACAGGGGAAGCGTGTGGCTGAGGAGGAGGAACGACTGGAGGGCACAGGGGAAGCGTGTGGCTGAGGAGGAGGAACGACTGGAGGGCACAGGGGAAGCGTGTGGCTGAGGAGGAGGAACGACTGGAGGGCACAGGGGAAGCGTGTGGCTGAGGAGGATAGATCTGGAACACAGGGAACGCATGTGGCTGAGGAGGAGGCGGAGGATGGATCTGGGGAACAGGGGATTTGTATGACAGGAGAGGAGGAGGATGGGGGGCACAGGGGATTTGTATAGATGAGGAGGAGGATGGGGGTCAAAGGGTAAGCGTATGACCCGAGGGGCAGTGTGGAGGCGTGCTGATGACATGTTGGCCGCTCTTTTCCCGTAGCTGCAGCATTCCTTCCTGTCTCCGGACTCGATACAAGACTTTACAAGCAATAGTCTGAGGAGGAAGAAGCGGAGGATGTGCACAGACGTTACCAATCTTCTGAACTCCTCGTCTGAGGCGCTGCCCAGTCCTCTCCAGAAGCCTCCGCTCCTCTCCAGCACGCCCTCCATGACACTGACTGCTGTGCCCAGGAAGAGAAACGCCTTTGTGCGGCAGCTGGCTTTGAGTGAGCCTCTTGAGGATAGCATTGTCATCTGCGGGGCGGATTCCGATTCCTCCTCTGGTGGACTGCAGCCATCACCATGTGGTGACCCTCTGGGCCAGATGACCCTTCCACGGAAAGATGCCATTTTGTCTCATGGAGCAGGAAGCCGCACAGCTCAGACATCTAGTGAAGGGTGCGGGACTGAAATTCCCAGAACCACGTCAGAGGATAATAAATGGCGCGTAGCTGGGCCCGGGTGTGGTGTGAAACGTCTGATCATTAGGACGAGCACTGACCAGAAGCCTGTCTGCTCTGCGGAGTCGTCGTCCGTCGTCTTTGTCAGTGAGGAGAAGTCCGCGCCCCAGGAATACGTCGATGATGTGTTTAGCCCCAGTGCCGACCTCTTCTCGGGTGACTTCTCCATAGATCAGGACACTCCTCTGACCCTCCAGGGGAATCGGGAGCCCACGCAGCGGCCAAGCGGCAGCAGCGCCATGGGTCAGAGTCTGGAAAGCAGCACGTCTGACAGACACCAGCAGGGAATTTCTCCTAAGAAATCAGAAGATTTCAGTAGCAAAAGGTTTCAGCCATTTGTCAGATTAAATTCCCAGATTGTCCCGGAATATTTCCGTGAGAAGAGAGGAGACTTTCTGAGGACAAGCCATGACCTTTGGCCCCACGTTGTGGCTGACAAGAGCAGTGGGCCTCTTCCAGGGCCGGGCCGGTGCGGGGATCCCATGCAACCCATGGTGATTCTTGATCCTGTTGCCATCTCCCAGTATAAAGTGAAGGATAAGGCATTCCTGGATCTCCTGAGCCCCAGTTCTACAAGCGAGAAGTCTGTGGTGCTCTCCCGCGGCCGCTCGCCCAGTGTCCAAAACACTCCCCAGATATCTCTGCTGAGGAACAAGGGGCACGATTCGGTGGTCCCTCAGACCGTGGGCACGAGCAGGAAGGTTTGCATCAGCGGATTTAGTGCCAAGAGATGGGGCACATTCAAGAAGAAAGCCAAGCAGCAACTCTCCTTTCAGGACCGATCAAAAGAGGTGGGTCACTGATCTGCTGTGCGTAGAATAGGTCCGTCTTCTGGTTCCACCATCCTCACCATTGTCCACGCTTTTGTGTTTTTCAGGATCTCGGCTGTGGGGACTTGCACTCCTCTTCTCTTCTGCTCTCCACCACTTTGTTGACATCATCATTCATGAACTCTACAGCTGTCGTAAACCTCAATTTATCTACAGACTCCCTGACTGGTCGAGACCCTCAAAAGGACAATCAGCGGTGGGCACGACTGCGGGCTGCTCTGTCCCTCCACAGAAGGAAGAAAGGTCAGGAACTCATGTTATGTCGCTCACAGTGGTGGGATGTCTCCGATGTCCGAGGGGGGGGGGGTCCGCTTCTGAGCTCTGCTCCTCCTGCTAGAGGCCCTGTGCTCCACCGACCTAGAAAACTTGACTCCTAATGTTCCCCAATTCATGCTCCTTCAGGCTGCAAACTCCAGTTATCCTCAGACCCCTGATGTGCCCTTTACATTTGCCTGGCTCCACTAATGTGGGAGGACTGGTCTCCACTTCTACAGCCCATGAGGAATAGCCTCTCCTATACCTTACCACTGGGTGTGATCTACCCTCCCTGCAGAGGCTGCTCTCCTCTCCGTACACATACATGGGCTGTGTGATCTGCCCTCCCTGCAGAGGCTGCTCTCCCCTCCGTACATATACATGGGCTGTGTGATCTGCCCTCCCTGCAGAGGCTGCTCTCCCATCCGTACACATACATGGGCTGTGTGATCTGCCCTCCCTGCAGAGGCTGCTCTCCCCTCCGTACATATACATGGGCTGTGTGATCTGCCCTCCCTGCAGAGGCTGCTCTCCCCTCCGTACACATACATGGGCTGTGTGATCTGCCCTCTGCAGAGGCTGCTCTCCCCTCCGTACACATACATGGGCTGTGTGATCTGCCCTCCCTGCACAGGCTGCTCTGCACTGTGAGATCTGCCCTCCCAGAACTTTTGGATGCTTTGCCCCCTCTCTACAGTCTCCACCTGCTACCCTCCCTGCAGGTTTGTCCAACACTGAGGAGGTATCCAATACCTGGAGGTGCACCCTCTGCTCGGAGTCAGTTGTACGGGACTTAAGCCTCTTTCACACATCAGTTTTTTTTGTTTTTTTTTTAGAATCAGTCACAATCTGTCAAAATGTGGAAAAGACGGATCCTGTGCAGATTTAAAAAAAAATGAATGCACTGGATCCGTTTTTTTGACCGATCCGTCGAAGCAGCTGCCGCAGGAATTTAAAGGAGCAGAAATCTAGAAAGAGAATTCCATCTTTTGACGGACAGCGACGGATCTGGCACCATAGGCTTCCATTATAGCTGACGACGGACAGTGACGGATCCTGCGCCCATAGGCTTCCATTATAGCTGACGACGGACAGTGACGGATCCTGCGCCCATAGGCTTCCATTATAGCCAACGACGGACAGCGACGGATCCTGCGCCCATAGGCTTCCATTATAGCCAACAACGGACAGCGACGGAACCTGCTTCCATTATAGCCAACGACGGACAGCGACGGATCCTGCGCCCATAGGCTTCCATTATAGCCAGCGACGGATCCTGCGCCCATAGGCTTCCATTATAGCCAACGACGGACAGCGACGGATCTTGCGCCATAGGCTTCCATTATAGCCAACGACGGACAGCGACTGATCCTGCGCCCATAGGCTTCCATTATAGCCAACAACGGACAGCAATGGATCCTGCGCCATAGGCTTCCATTATAGCCAACAACGGACAGCAATGGATCCTGCGCCATAGGCTTCCATTATAGCCAGCGACGGATCCTGCGCCATAGGCTTCCATTATAGCCAGCGACGGATCCGGCACCCATAGGCTTCCATTATAGCCAACGACGGACAGCGACGGATCATGCGCCATAGGCTTCCATTATAGACAGCGACGGATCCGGCACCCATAGGCTTCCATTATAGCCAGCGACGGATCCTGCGCCATAGGCTTCCATTATAGCCAATGACGGACAGCAACGGATCCTGTGCCATAGGCTTCTATTATAGCCAGCGACGGATCCTGTGCCCATAGGCTTCTATTATAGCCAGCGACGGATCCGGCGCCCATAGGCTTCAATTATAGCCAACGACTGACAGCAACGGATCCTGCGCCATAGGCTTCCATTATAGACAGCGACGGATCCTGCGCCATAGGCTTCCATTATAGCAAACGATGGACAGCAACGGAGCCTGCGCCATAGGCTTCCATTATAAACAACGACGGATCCTGCGCCATAGGCTTCCATTATAGACAACGACGGATCCTGCGCCATAGGCTTCCATTATAGACAGTGACGGATCCTGCGCCATAGGCTTCCAATATAGCCAACGACGGACAGCGACGGATCCTGCGCCATAGGCTTCCATTATAGCCAGCGACGGATCCTGCGCCATAGGCTTCCATTATAGCCAGCGACGGATCCGGCACCCATAGGCTTCCATTATAGCCAACGACGGACAGCGACGGATCATGCGCCATAGGCTTCCATTATAGACAGCGACGGATCCGGCACCCATAGGCTTCCATTATAGCCAGCGACGGATCCTGCGCCATAGGCTTCCATTATAGCCAATGACGGACAGCAACGGATCCTGTGCCATAGGCTTCTATTATAGCCAGCGACGGATCCTGTGCCCATAGGCTTCTATTATAGCCAGCGACGGATCCGGCGCCCATAGGCTTCAATTATAGCCAACGACTGACAGCAACGGATCCTGCGCCATAGGCTTCCATTATAGACAGCGACGGATCCTGCGCCATAGGCTTCCATTATAGCAAACGATGGACAGCAACGGATCCTGCGCCATAGGCTTCCATTATAGACAACGACGGATCCTGCGCCATAGGCTTCCATTATAGACAACGACGGATCCTGCGCCATAGGCTTCCATTATAGACAACGACGGATCCTGCGCCATAGGCTTCCATTATAGACAGTGACGGATCCTGCGCCATAGGCTTCCAATATAGCCAACGACGGACAGCGACGGATCCTGCGCCATAGGCTTCCATTATAGCCAGCGACGGATCCTGCGCCATAGGCTTCCAATATAGCCAGCGACGGATCCTGCGCCATAGGCTTCCAATATAGCCAACGACGGACAGCGACGGATCCTGCGCCATAGGCTTCCATTATAGCCAGCGACGGATCCTGCGCCATAGGCTTCCAATATAGCCAACGACGGACAGCGACGGATCCTGCGCCATAGGCTTCCAATATAGCCAACGACGGACAGCGACGGATCCTGCGCCATAGGCTTCCATTATAGCCAGCGACGGATCCAGCGCTGTCCGACTTTTCGACATACACAAACCATGTTACTTTGTCCGTTGTCTCCGGCCGCCGGAGAAAGACATAACGGCCATCCGTCACAATCCGTCGCTAATACAAGTCTATGAGAAACATTTGCTGGATCCGTTTTTTGTAAAAATGACGGATTGCGACTGATGGCAAAAAACTGATGCGTGAAAGAGGCCTAAAATGATGGAAAGTGTCCGAACTGTAGAGCAATGCTTAGTGCAGAGATTTGTGTAAGTGTGGGTGTGATCCCGGCGACCCCGTCATTCAGCTGTCGTGTGGACAGTGGGAGGCTCCACGTGCCCTCAATGTTCATCACTGCATTGCTGGGAATAAGGTGGAGCTGTGGTTGGGGGTCCCGGCTGACCACTAACCTTTTTATATTGCCGCCTGACTTTTCTTATGTCTCTCCCTCAGTTGAAGCAGAGTCGCCTTCCAGTTACCCGGGAGGGAGAAGAAATGGAGGAAAGATGTTTCCGAGCTCCCAGAACTCCTCTCTGGTAATGTCCGCTGTGTGGAATCCTGGTCTAATAATAATCTTTATTTATATAGCGCCAACATATTCCGCAGCGCTTTACAGTTTAACAGTTTCAAACACAACAGTCATAAGTAACAATGTTAGGCTACTTTCACACTAGCGTCGTGCACTGCGTCGCTATGCAGCGTTTTGGAGAAAAAACTCATCCTGCAAAAGTGCTTGCAGGATGCGTTGTTTCTCCATTGACTTGCGTCGTGCGATGGTTGCGTTGTGTTGCGTCGGACCATCGCCACCAAAAAACATTGCTTGTAGCGTTTTTTGGTGCGTTCCCATCTTTTCCGACTGCACATGCGCGGCCGGAACTCCGCCCCCTCCTCCCCGCACCTCACAATGGGGCAGCGGATGCATTGAAAAACAGCATCCGCTGCCCCCGTTGTGCGGCGCATTCACTGCTAGCGTCGGTACGTCGCAACGACTCAATGCGTCGTCCGACGCTAGTGTGTAAGTAGCCTTAACAATACAATAATAAAGCACAATAAGCCGCCCCTGCTCGAGAGAGCTTACAATCTACCATGAGGTGGGGAGATACAAAGTACAGGTGTGTATTTACAATGATGGTCCAGCCATCTTCAGGGGGTGGGGGATAGATGGAGATAGTGAATGGGCTACACACACAATGACTGATTAGTGAACGTGATAGGCCGCTCTGAACAAATGTGAGGGAGCGCCTAAAACTATGCAAGTTGTGGATGGTCCTAATATCTTGGGGTAGAGCATTCCAGAGGATTGGCGCAGCACGGGAGAAGTCTTGGAGTCGGGAGTGGGAGGTACGGATTAGTGCAGAGGTTAGTCCAAAGTCATTTGCAGAGCGCAGCGGTCGGTTAGGGCGATAGACAGAAATGAGGGAGGAGATGTAAGGGGTGCCGCACTGTGGAGAGCTTTGTGGGTGAGAACAAGTACTTTGAATTGTATCCTGTAATGAATGGGCAGCCAGTGTAACGACTGGCGAAGAGCGCACACGTTCCAGTAACAATTAGCTGGATGGACGACCCTGGCTGCTGCATTAAGGATGGACTGGAGAGGGGAAAGTCGCGTGAGGGGGAGGCCAATTAATAGAGCGTTGCAGTAGTCCAGGCGGGAGTGGATCAGGGCAACAGTGAGGGTTTTTGTTGTTTCCGTGGTGAGAAGGCGGCAGATTCTAGAGATGTTCTTTAGGTGTATGCGTCACGAGCGTGCAAGAGATTGTACAGTATATGGGATGTGAAGGAGAGACTGGTGTCAGACATAACACCCAGACAGCGCGCCTGCTGCCGGGGTGTTATTATGGTGCCACCCACGGAGAGGGAAAGGTCAGATTTAGGGAGGTTAGTAGAAGGCGGGAGCAGAAGAAGTTCAGTTTTGGAGAGGTTGACTTTCAGATAGAGAGCGGACATGATGTTGGAGACTGCGGACAGTCAGTGGTGTTCTGTAGTACAGCGGGGGTAAGGTCGGGTCTAATGACATAGACAGGCCGTTGTGTGGTCCCAAGCCAACGTGGCCGTGTCCTTGTGTAGCATCCAGCAGTGGCGCAGCTAGATTCTGAGGGCCCTGGGGTAACATTTGGACCCATCCCCCTGATATAGATATATATGCCCCCCTCCATCCTGGTATATATGCCCCCCCTCCATCCTGGTATATATGCCCCCCTCCATCCTGGTATATATGCCCCCTCCATCCTGGTATATATGCCCCCCTCCATCCTGGTATATATGCCCCCCTCCATCCTGGTATATATGCCCCCCTCCATCCTGGTATATATGCCCCCCTCCATCCTGGTATATATGCCCCCCTCCATCCTGGTATATATGCCCCCCTCCATCCTGGTATATATGGCCCCCTCCTGTTGTGAATTCTGCTCTTGGGTTCCCTCCGGTGGTTGTTGGTAGTAATGCAGTTGTCCCTGGGTTGCAGTCCTGGGCAGGTGTCCCTGCTGATTGCAGCTCTGACTGGGATATTTAGGTGTGCAGGATTCATTAGCCCTTGCCAGTTGTCCATTGTTCTTGGAGGTTTTGCATCTCTGTCTGGTTCCTCCTGCCCTGCTGCCAAATCAGCAAAGATAAGTGTCTGGTTTTGTTTCTGCAGCACACATGCTGTGCGCTTTACAATTCAGTACTATTCAATGTTTTTTCTTGTCCAGCTTAGTCTGTGTTTGGATATTTCAGTCTAGTTGGATTCTCAGGAGATGCAGATATACATTCCATGTCTTTAGTTAGATGGTGGAATTTTTGTATTATCTGCTGTGGATATTTTTAGGGTTTTAATACTGACCGCCTAGTAATCTGTCCTATCCTTTCCTATTTAGCTAGCGTGGCCTCTTTTGCTAAATCCTGTTTTTCTGCCTGCGTGTGTCTTTCCTCTAATACTCACAGTCAATATTTGTGGGGGCTGCCTATCCTTTGGGGTTCTGCTCTGAGGCAAGATAGAATTCCCATTTCCATCTATAGGGGTATTTAGTCCTCCGGCTGTGTCGAGGTGTCTAGGGTATGTTAGGTACACCCCACGGCTACTTCTAGTTGCGGTGACAGTTCAGGTTTTGCGGTCAGTACAGGTTCCACCTACTCCAGAGAAAGTCTCATGCGGCTCCAAGGTCACTGGATCATAACACCCTCCATCCTGGTATATGGCCCCCTCCATCCTGGTATATATGCCCCCTCCATCCTGGTATATTTGTCCCCCTCCATCCTGGTATATGGCCCCCTCCATCGTGGTATATGGCCCCCTCCATCGTGGTATATGGCCCCCTCCATCCTGGTATATGGCCCCCTCCATCCTGGTATATGGCCCCCTCCATCCTGGTATATGGCCCCCTCCATCCTGGTATATTTGTCCCCCTCCATCCTGGTATATTTGTCCCCCTCCATCCTGGTATATATGCCCCCTCCATCCTGGTATATATGCCCCCTCCATCCTGGTATATATGCCCCCTCCATCCTGGTATATGGCCCCCTCCATCCTGGTATATATGCCCCCTGTCCCGGTATATTGGCCCCCTCCATCCTGGTATATTGGCCCCATCCTGGTATATGGCCCCCTGTCCCGGTATATTGGCCCCATCCTGGCATATGGCCTGAGCTCTGTGGATGGCTGAGCTTACTGCTGGGGCAGAACAGTGTGTGTGTGTGTATACAGTGGCTTGTGATAGTATTTCACCCCACCCCCTTGGCTGTTTACCTATTTTGTTACATTACAAGCTGTGTGTAAATATTTTTGTAATCCGCTTTGTGTGTGATGAATCAGCACTAAATAGTCTAAGTTGGTGAAGTGATAAAATTGTAGGCAAAAATTAAATTTATGAGATGAAATAACTAAATGTTGGCCTGTCGTCTGTAGCCCCCCTTTTGTGCTGAAAATTTATTTCTGGTGCAAGCACTTCCATTGTGAGCCCCATGGTTAGTGACAGGCCGTCCCCTGTGTGTAATGTCTGCAGCTCACACACGCTCCCCTCACACCACTGCAGTGTTGGTCCAGCCCAGGGGTGGGAACCTCAGGCCCCAGGGCCATTGACGGCCCCCGATGACCTTTTATCAGGCAGATTCTCAGGGACCACATTGTTGGGCACAGAGCTGTATTTTGATTGCCACCAGCTCATTAGTTTCTTCTTGCCCTGTTAGCGCACACGGTGCTCACTACTGAACCCTGAAGGCATGCAATGCAAGATTACGTCCTGACCCCAGAGTCCGGATGGAGTTTGTACGGCCCCCGAAGGACGGTATAAATATCCAAATGGCCCTCGGCAGAAAAAAGATTCCCCCCCTGATCTAGCAGTATGCTCTGGGTCATTGGCTGGCTGGAAGGTAAACCTCTGTCCCAGCCTCAGATCACTGACAGCCTGAGCCAGGTCCTCCTCATGAATATCCCTGTACTAGATGGTAGCCCGATTCTAACACATCGGGTATTCTAGAATATGTATGTAGTTTATTTATAAAGATTTCAGAATAATACATTGAATACACAGGATTCGGCCAACCGCGACCAATTAGCGAAGTGTGGTTCAAATCCCGCGCCAATTCACGGCCGGACTGCGCCTGTCACTGATTGTTCGCGGCCGGTCACGTAGTATATAGCACAGTTATGTAGTATGTTGCCCGGCCCACGTAGTATGTTGCCCGGCCCACGTAGTATGTTGCCCGGCCCACGTAGTATGTTGCCCGGCCCACACAGCCCTGAGGAGTAGGGAGGGACTAATTCTCGGCCGGACTGTGCCCGTCGCTAATTGGTCGCGGCCTGGCGGCCACGACCAGTCAGCGACGCGGGATTTCCGGGACAGACAGACAGAAAGACGGAAGTGACCCTTAGACAGTTATATAGTAGATTTCTTTAGTCACCTTCCAGGACAGCAAAATCGGAGCATGTCTCCCCGTCCTAATAGGGGACAGGAAGCACAAAGAGGTTAAATACCCTCCCCTTCCTCTAGCACCAGTGTTTTTTCCTGTCCCCTATGGGGCATGAAGAGGTTTCCTGATGGTGGTGCCGTGGCCGGCGATTTGGACGACTCAGGTTTACTCACTTAAATGCCGGTCAGCGGAGGTCAGGGGCTCCGCTCTCCTCCTCCTCCATGTGCTGCTCCGCTCTCCTCCTCCTCCATGTGCTGCTCCGCTCTCCTCCTCCTCCTTCTCCATGTGCTGCTCCAGTCTCCATAGCCCACATGTGACTCGGGCCCTTTCCCGCCCCTCCTGCATCCCCTTCAGGGGGTAACGTGGGGGGTGATGTGCGGCTGAGGTTCTCCTGCAGCTCCCCGGCGTCGTCCTCTTCACATGCGGGCAGAATCTGAATGCCACGCATATCAGGAGTGACGTTATGCCGAACTTGCGGTTCACTTCCTGGTACGTGCTCCCGGCGGGTGTTGGGCTGATGGCTCCGGAGCTGCTGGCATGTTGCAGCAATCCCTCGGGGGTTCCCCCCCTGATGACCTGAGGGAGGAGGAGCACGAGCATGAACGCTGGGACCTCAGTTATTTAATCCTGGTCAGGAGATGCCTCCAGGTAAGACCCATTGTGTGACCACTGACGGACTGACCATGGACGGCGACAACCCGTCCCTTGATGCTTTTGCAGAGCCCAGCATCCACCCTCCTACTGTAAGTAGTGGATGAAGGTCCCTTGCTATCTGGGTTATGTCCTCATGGCAGACTTAGTCCACCTTTCTCTCTCTCTTTCGGGAGACAAGGTCCCTGCCCCTAAGAAGGATGAAGTGCCGAGCCACAAGTGTGGTGTATGTGCTACCAAACTTCCCTCAGTGTATAAGAAGAAGCCTTGCCAGCCCTGCACTGATGTGTTGCGTGCCGAACAGCCCTCCCTGTTGGACAGCATCAAATCCCTCATCAACCAAGAGAATCAGTCCTCGGTGCCTTTTCTCAGTACCACAACCCCCTCCTTCTAAGAAAAGGAAGATGGCACCTGTGGAGTGTGATTGAGACTCTGGCAAAGTCCATACCTCTGGTTCGGAGGATGTTTGGGAGAATGAGGGTTCCACTTCCACCCCTAAGTCTGATGATAAAAAATATTATTTCTCTGTCGCCCATGACGGCACCACGGAGAGAGGGGATCCACCCACCAAAGACAGGAAACCTACAGATAAAAAGGCGGTACCACTCTCCCGCATCAGTTGGTTTCCTGTCCTTGATGGGAGACCTACAGACTTACCAGAAGAAGATCGTCGTGGGATTCCGGGGCCAATCAGTCCGACTCAGGCAGCGGGGGGGGTCCCCCTGCCTCAGCTTGTGTGGTGACCAGAGGCGCCACCGCTGGGGCTAGTGGGCCTCTAGGCTGTGCGGGGGAGGTGACATGGAGTTCGCGGTCACCTCCCCAGGTAAGATGCAGCAGCGGCAACATCCAGGGGGGTCCCTCTGTGTTTGCGGGAGGAGCGGCGCGGCTCTCCCTTTGAAAGCGTCGGCCTGCACACTGCATAGCCGCCCGGCGTGCAGGGCCGCGCGTTAAGAGGGCTGCAGGCTGCAAGAGACCGGGAGCTCCGGTGGGCAGCGTCTCATGTGCGCCATCTTAGGCCAACTGCGCGGGATTTGGAACGATAACTACCCTCTGCGCAGGCGCTGGCAGACAGCGCTTCTGCACAGGCGCGGGCCGCGGAGCTTCTTCGCAGGCGCCGGTGGACGGCGCTTCTGCGCGGGCATCAGAAGAGGTGCTTCTGCGCAGGCGCAAATTCGAATCAAGCGGCGGGAATCACTGCCGCATAAAAAGCAAGTCTAGCCATCCGTGGGCAAAAAAGAGCCGCAGCACAAGCCTCAGTGCGAGCCGCAGCACAAAGCACAGCGCCAGCCGCAGCACTAGCTTCCACAGTACAAGCCACAGCCTAACAGCAGCCTTCGTAAGGTACAGCCTACAGTCAACTATGAGCGACCTGGCATCACCCTTACCAGAATCACCACCACCACCAGTATTGCCGCAACAGCTAAGGCTACGTTCACATTTGCGTTGTGCGCCGCAGCGTCGGCGCCGCAGCGCACAACGCAAACAAAAACGCATGCACAACGCTGCGTTTTGCGCCGCATGCGTCCTTTTTTTCATTGATTTTGGATGCAGCAAAAATGCAACTTGCTGCGTCCTCTGCGCCCGGACGCGGGCGCCGCAGGGACGCATGCGGCGCAAAACGCAAGTGCGACGCATGTCCATGCGCCCCCATGTTAAATATAGGGGCGCATGACGCATGCGGCGACGCTGCGGCGCCGACCGCAAATGTGAACGTAGACTAAAACGTCGACAACAAAAAGGACACCAGGATACCACCGGTAAAGAACGCCAAAGGTCCCAGCATAGCAAGGAGTCCAGTACGGCGTTCGGGAAAAAAGACAGATGCAGAGCATCCCCAACCGGTATTTATGGGTCCTTGAGGTGGTAAGCGATCTTCGTGAAAGTTAGAGACAGTAGGGGTATTATTTTGTTTCTTTTTACTCTAGGGGAAGAAAAGCTTAGGGAAAACTAAGCATAGGATTTGTGCCCTTTGTAGAGAAGACCTTCCAATTACCTGGGAGAAGAGACTTTGTAATATATGTATACAGCAAACAGTTTCCGAGGGGCTTCCCGGGTTTGCAGCCGATCTTAAAACCCTGATTAAAAATCAGGTAGAAGACACCTTTAGATCTCTTAAGAGTGGAAAAAACGGAGGAAGACTAGACACAGGTCCCCATCTCCGGTGTCTAATACAGACAGTGGTGATGCGGACTCAGATTCGTCTAATTCCTCCTCTTCTTCCTCTGGGGGTCACAGCTGTTTCCCCTTGGAAGACATCGATGGCCTCATAAAAGCAGTCAGGAGCACTATGGGGTTAGTAGACTCTCACCCCAAAAGGTCGGTCCAGGACATTATGTTCGGAGGTCTTGAGCAAAAGAAGAAGAGGGCTTTTCCACTTAATGAGACAATTTCCGCACGAATCAAAAAAGAGTGGAAAAAACCCGTAAGAAAGGCGTTAACACCTAAGAGAAAGTACCCTTTTCAGGATGAATCCTGTTCCTTTTGGAAAAAGCCCCCAAACTAGATGTAGCTATATCTAAGGCATCTTAAGAAATTCACCCTCCCTTTTGAGGACAAGGGGGTCTTGAAGGACCCTATGGACAAAAAGGCGGATGCCTTTCTCAAAAGTTCCTGGGAATCAGCTGGGGGAGGTCTAAAGCCGGCCGTTGCCGCCGCATGCACGTCCCGTTCGCTGATGATTTGGTTAGACCAACTGGAGAGCTAGCTAAAGGGGAAAACATCCCGTGACTCCATACTGAGCACCTTGCCTGTATTAAGAGGGGCGGCCGCATTTTTAGCAGATGCTTCTGCTGATTCTATTAGATTAGCTGCTAGATCAGCAGTCTTCTCTAACGCGGCTAGGCGCACGATCTGGCTTAAGTGCTGGCCGGGGGACTTACAGACAAAATCTAAGCTATGTACCTTTCCTTGTGAAGGGGAGTTTTTGTTTGGTCCCACCTTGGATGACATCTTGGAGAAGGCAGAAGATAAAAGGAAATCTTTTCCCTCCAGGGCTTCCCCGCTTATAGACGGCCCTTTCGGAGCAAGAGGTTTTTCCGTAAAAAGCAAGGGAGAAACCAGGGAAAATGGGAAGATAAGAAAATCAGAAATAAAACTTGTTTAACAAAAACCCCAGCGACAACAAGAAACCTTCCCAATGAAGGTTGGCCCCAGGTGGGGGGAAGATTGACTCTCTTTCTCCCGGCCTGGGAAAAGATTACCTGCAGCCAATGGATCCTGGGCATAATAAAATCAGGGCTGAAACTAACATTTCTAAAAACCCCTCACCCCTCCTTTTTGATAACATCTCCAAAGTCTTCAGTGGAAGAGCAATTGCCATTAGAAAACGAGGTCATGGGACTAGTGGACAAGGGAGTTCTTCTGGAAGTTCCCCCACAAGAAAGAGGGCAAGGTTACTATTCCCCTCTACTCCTGAGAAAAAAACCGGATGGGTCATACAGGACTATCATAAACTTGAAAAGCCTAAACAAATACCTAGAGGTTCAACCGTTCAAAATGGAGACAATAAAGTCATCTATAAAAATGCTGTTTCCTCAGTGTTTCATGGTAGTCCTGGACCTGAAGGATGCCTACTATCACGTCCCTATCCACATAGATCACCAGAGGTTTCTCAGGATTGCAGTTCATATCATGGGGATATTATGTCACTTTTAATTTTCAGCCCTCCCTTTCGGACTAGCAATAGCTCCGAGAATATTCACAAAACTAATTGCGGAGGTGATGGCTCATCTCAGAGAGCAAGACACCTTGATTGTACCTTATCTGGACGACTTTTTGGTGATAGGCTCCTCTCCCCAACACTGCAGCAATCAGCTGGAAACAGTAACGAGGTCTCTAGAGGAACTGGGCTGGCTAATAAACTTAAAAAAGTCCTGATTGGTGCCTTCCCAGGTCCAGGAATACCTAGGTCTCACTCTAGACTCTATAAAGGAAGAGTGCCGGCTTCCCGGGGAAAAAATAGAGAATAATAAGGCTAGTGTCCAAAATACAAGCTCTCCCCTCTATAACTCTACGTCAGGCTATGTCCCTCACATCTGCTCGTAGAATTAGCGACATACAGGCACTATCTGCTAACCCTCCATACACACAGTTTTTAGAGGATAGAGTTATTCTCAAAATAGACCCAGCATACCTCCCGAAAGTGGCATCCCGGTTCCACAGAACTCAAGAGATACCTCTTCCCTCCTTTTGTCCTAACCCTAAAAATAAGGAGGAGGAATCGTTAAATACACTAGATGTCATGAGATGCCTCATGCAGTACATAGAAGCCACCAGAGAGAGTAGGGAGGATGCCTCTCTTTTTGTGTGCTTTCAGGGTCCCCGGAAGGGGAAAAAAGCCTCCAAAGCCACTCTGGCGAGCTGGATCAAGGACGCTATCAGCCTGTCATACTCCTCAAGTGGAATGTCCGTTCCTGGAGAGGTCAAGGCTCACTCAATGAGGGCAGTGGCAGCTTCTTGGGCGGAGAAGGCCAGAGCTTCTATTGACCAGATATGTAGAGCTGCTACTTGGTCATCACCATCTACATTCTATAGGCACTATAGATTGGACCTTATCTCCTCTTCGGACCTTACCTTCGGTAAAAGGGTTCTGGAAGGGGTGGTCCCTCCCTGACTGTACAATCTATGAAATCTCTCCGTGGTGCCGTCATGGGCGACCGAGAAAAATATAGTTCTTACCGATAACGGTATTTCTCTGAGCCCATGACGGCACCTGTACATTCCCTCCCTTCACTTTTGGGTGTGCACGTTAATATAGTGTCATAGGTTATTTCATGATAGGTCACGCGGTATCTCAATTAAGTTAAGTAAGATTGAAACTAATACGCTGTTCCATAGTCTCCCATCGTTCTCTAGTAAACAACTGATGCGGGAGAGTGGTACCGCCTTTTTATCTGTAGGTTTCCTGTCCTTGGTGGGCAGATCCCCTCTCTCCATGGTGCCGTCATGGGCTCAGAGAAATACCGTTATCGGTAAGAACTATATTTTTTTCCTCTGAAGATATGGAGTAATTGTTTAGTATGGTGAGAAGCACCATGAGGGTTGAGGAGGAGGAAGTTAAGCAGTCAGTGCAGGATGAGATGTTTGGGGGGCTGATACCTCAGTCTACCAACCTACCCGTGCCCTCCGCTCTGCTAATGACCTCAGGTTAGCATCCTCAATAATCAGAACCTCCCACTCCCGTCTCCAAGACTTTACACGTGCGGCGCCGATTCTTTGGAATGCACTACCTAGGTTAATACAATTAATCCCCAATCCCCACAGTTTTAAGCGTGCACTAAAAACTCATTTGTTCAGATTGGCCTACCGCCTCAACTCATTAACCTAATTATCCCTGTGTGGCCTATTAATAAAAAACAACAACATAATCACGTTCCTCCATCATGTTCTCATACCCTTTATGCAGTTAATAGCCCTCTATGTCTGTACTGCTACATACTTAGGCAGTTAACTGGTTCATGCAGCTTTACATGAACACCCGAGCCTTACACTATGGCTGGTCCAAATAACTAAAGCAATTGTTACCATCCACCTCTCGTGTCTCCCCTTTTCCTCATAGTTTGTAGCTTGCGAGCAGCAGGGCCCTCATTCCTCCTGGTATCTGTTTTGAACTGTGATTTCTGTTATGCTGTAATGTCTGTTGTCTGTATAAGTCCCCTCTATAAGTTGTAAAGCGCTGCGGAATATGTTGGCGCTATATAAATAAAATTATTATTATTATTATTATTATTACCTGAAAAGCAAAAAGGTTTCCCCATACATGAGAACATCCAAAGCCTTATCTCCATCATGAATGGGTCCTCCCCGAAAAAAGGCTTAGCAACCCGTCCGATTTAAAAAATTATTTTCCCCTAGACGGAGATTGTTTTAAATGGGAGATTTCCAAGGTAGGTGTGCAGGTGTCCAGGGTGGCAAAAAAGACAGCTCTTCCATTTGAGGACTCGTCTCGGCTCAAAGACCCCATTGATCGTAAGATCGAGAGCTTACTAAGAGAATCCTGGGACACCTCCTCTAATCTGCTAAAAACAAACCTGGCTTCCATCTGTGTCACCAGGGGCTGGGGTGCTTTGGTTCTGGGAAACGCTGGGGTCCTAGATAACTATATCTAAATGCTGTGATTCTCTGTATTTTGGTGCAATACATGAGCAGTCAGATGGTATTCATTTATCTTTGTATTCATGTATGTAAACAGTAGTAAGCAAATCATAATACCTACAATGAATGTTAATGTGAACAGTTTTGTATTTGGTTTGTAACAACGCATGTTTTTTTTTTGTGTGTGTGTGTGATTGTGAATATATCTTGATATTTTTCACAATAAAAAATGATCTGATTGAAAAAGAGGGGCTGGGTGCTGTTGTTGAGAAAACCCACTTCCAGGGTTTATGATCCCCAGACATCAGATCCAGTTCCTCAGAGAACTGAAAGGATACATTGAGAGCCGAATCTGCCCTTGTCCAAGGTCATCATGTGCTCCTTTATTCCGACAATATGACCACGGTTGCCTACCTCCGTCACCAGGGAGGCATGAAGTACGTCAGGCTGAAATCGATCACTGCAAGAATATTTTCTTGGGCAGAGAAACATCTGCTGTTCCTTACAGCAGTCCATCTGAAGGGGTCCGCCAATGTTCAGGCGGACTTGCTCAGCAGAAAGGACGTCCATTCGGGGAAGTGGTGCCTCGATCAAGCAATCTTTCTATCCCTTGTGACAAGATGTGGGATTCCGGATGTGGATCTGTTTGCCAATGGCCAGAATACGAAGGTAAAGACTTTCTTCTCCCTGAATCCCGCAGATGGGGCATTGGGGATAGGCACTTTGATGGACATGGCCCAGGAAGGTCCGCCACTTCTATCCCAGAAAGATGACCTCCTTCGCCAGGGCCCCCTGTTACACCCGAAACCTCACAGATTGAACCTTGCAGCCTGGCTACTGACGCCAGAATCCTAAGAGCTAAAGGGCTTTACTATGAAGTGATACTAACTCTCCAGAAGAATAGGAAGCCAGTGACCAATGCTACTTATGGCAAGACTTGGAAGAAATTCTCATCCTGGCGTTCTCCGAGTATTACTGATCCCTTTCATCCTAACATTGCTCAGATTTTGGCTTTGCTTCAAAAGGGGCTTGATCTAGGTCTTGCACGTAGTACCCTGAAAGTAAAGGTGTCAGCCTTTATCTCCTTATTTGAACAGATCTTAGCTAGTCATCGCTGGATAAAGCGTTTCATGACCTCAGCAGCTAGAATCCGGCTTAGACTTCGCAGCCGGATTCCCTCTTGAGATTTAAATCTGGTGCTTATCAGTTTAACCAGAGATCCATTTGATCCTTTATCGTCAGAGTTTAAAAAACCTTACCCTTAAAACTGTCTTTCTGGTAGCAATTACTTCCGCTAGACGTGTAGGAGAGCTGCAGGCCCTATCAATACAAGAGCCCTACTTAACAGTTACTGCAGATTTCATTACCCTCTGCTTAGATTACTCCTTTTTTGCCTAAGGTAGTCTCAGACTTTCATAGAGGTCAGGATATTGTGCTGCCCTCATTCTGCCCAAATCCTTCCACTACAAAAGAGGCCTTTCACACTCTCGATTTTCGTAGGGTGGTTCTCTACTACCTCCAACAAACCGAACGTTGGAGCATTGACCGAAACGTATTCGTCCAGCTCTCAGGGCGGAATAAGGGCAAGAAGGCGGCTAAGAATACGATCGCCAATTGGATCAAACATGCTATCTGTCTCATATTCATCACAGAATTTATCTCCTCCTGCATCAATGAAGGCTCATTCTACATGTTCAGTATCAGCATTGTGGGCAGAGAGATGGGGCGCATCTACTGAGCAGATATGCACAGCCGCCACCTGGTCTTCTGACCATACGTTTAACAGAAACTACAGACTAGATTTTAATAGGGATTTAACATGCGTCAGGTGAGTTCTGCAGGCTGTGGTCCCTCCCTAAGAAATTAGTTGTTGGTATGACTCCGATGCTGCTGTCGTGGAAGGTGACTAGAGAAAATAGAACTAGTCTTACCGGTAATTCAGTTTCTGGAAACCTTCCACGACAGCACTAATTTCCCTCCCTATCTGATGTTCTTATAGGATAGTTCCTGCACTTTGGCGGTATCTATTCATGCTAGTGTATCCAGAAAAACATTGGTGGTTGTAGGAAGGGGAGGGGTATTTAACTTTTGTGTTTCCTGTCCCCTATTGGGGTGGGGAGACCTCAGACGATGCTGCTGTCGTGGAAGGTTCCCAGAAACCGAATTACCGGTAAGACTAATTCTGTTTTCACACCATCCATCTTCCCCTTGACTAAGAAAATTTTTCCTGTGCCTGCTGCCAAAAACATTCCCAGTGCTTGATGCTGCCACCATCATGTTTCAATTTTGGGATTGTGTTCGTGGGGTGATGAGATATGTTGGTTGGCACCAGACATAGCATTTACCTTGGTGGCAAAGACCTTCAATTTTGGTCTCATCTGACCACAGCACCTTGCTCCATACATTTGTGGAGTGTTCCACATGTCTTTTGGCAAACTCAAAATGAGCCTTACACACAAAAATTGTAAGTAAAGGCTTTTTCCTGGCCTCTCTTCCTTACAATTTTTGTATGTAAGTAAAGTCTACCTCTATGGAGTGTACGGCTTATTGTGGTCATATGGACAGATAATCCAGTCTCTGCTTGGGAACTCTGCAGCTTATTGGTGCCTCTTGTAAATGGTGTTTGGAGATCTCCTTGGTCTTCGTGCTGTTTGGTTAGTGGTGCCTCTTGTTAATGGTGTTGTTCGGAGTTCTCCTTGGTCTTCGTGCTGTTGTTTGGTTAGTGGCGCCTCTTGTTAATGGTGTGGTTTGGAGATCTCCTTGATCTTCGTGGTGTTGTTTGGTTAGTGGTGTATCTTGTTAATGGTGTTTGGAGATCTCCTTGGTCTTCGTGGTGGTGGTTGGTTAGTGGCGCCTCTTGTTAATGGTGTTGTTTGGAGATCTCCTTGGTCTTCGTGGTGTTGTTTGCTTAGTGGTGCCTCTTGTAAATGATGTTTGGAGATCTCCTATTTGAATGTTTGGATATTTTCCAGGAAGGACTCTCTTGAATTGACGTGCGCCTCTCTTGTGGGTAATAGACACAGGATCAGTGGTTGCTCTCGTCCGCTGGCCCGGCAGTCTTTAGAAACACTGCATGGACCAGGGCTCATACCACTGAATGCCCGCTCTCTCTCCCTGTTGGCAGAACACCACTCAGACAACGAAAAGTGAGGGTAAAACAGTGTGGCAATAATTTATGGAACCATCAACACACAATAGCATACGGAACAGTCCCAGAAAAAACCCAAGATGGTGCAAATTACAGTCTCACCCTTCCACTGACTTGCCGGGATTAGAGCTGCTTCCAGGGCAGAATACCCCCACTAGTGGCTCCCAGCCTTTGGCTGGCCTCCACAGAGAGGAGGCCCGCCAAGCTTAAGAAGCGAACCGAGACCAGTGAGGTATGTGGCCAGGTGACCCTATTGTCCTAACCTGAATTCTTTAAGATGTCTCTGGGGTTTCAGTGATGGTCAATGAGGCAGTCCTGTGTTCTTCCAGCTGGAGCCGTGGTCCCCTAAGCTGACATCCTGTAGAGTCTCTTGGACCAGAAGAAAGTCTCTTTATATAGTTGACAACTGGCCTTCAACCAGCATCCAGAGGTCAGACTGAAATCTGAATAAGGCCAACCCGCATTGTTCGATTTAGTCTATTTGCATAGTTTTTCCTCCTCTGTTTTGAATGCCAACAAACTGGCTGGCATGGACAATGTATGTCATCAACATAGCAGTGGCCATGCATTACTGTTTTGCAAAGATAACAGAAAATAAACTGTAGGAGATGTTTATTAGAGGTAAATATTCATCCTACAAGAAGAGTCAATACTTTAGACAACCGTTTATGATTCTGTGCCTACTCAGTTTATGCCTGGCATAATTAAGAAATGCTGTGTCGTCGCACCTCTATAATACTTCCAGAAATGTCCTTCTTATTAGTGTCCTGTGTCCCTCCGACAACTCTTTCTGGCAATCGCATCTTTCATTCCAAGAATGTTGTGCAGATTCAAACCACCAGCCACATCACTGTCCACATCCTTTGTGTGAGTTGAATGGGATCCATGCAGTTTTCAGACAGAAAGTGTTGTCAGTGTGGCTTGTAAGCAGAGCAGTAGCATATCATGAATGTCTAAGATGCTGAAGCTGACAAGGACCTCCCATACTACCCTCCATACCCTCCCAAATGGCTCGGTCATTAGATTGCCCCAGGCTGTGCTCACCTCCCACTCCCAGCATGCCTCTGTCATCAGATGGCCCCAGGCTGTGCCCACTACCAGGATGGCTCTGTCATCGGATGGCCCCAGGCTGTGCCCGCTCTCAGGATAGCTCTGCCATTAGATGACCCCAGGCTATGCCCACTCCCAGGATAGCTCTGCCATTAGATGACCCCAGGCTATGCCCACTCCCAGAATAGCTCTGCCTTTAGATGGCCCCAGGCTATGCCCACTCCCAGGATAGCTCTGCCATTAGATGGCCCCAGGCTATGCCCACTCCCAGGATAGCTCTGCAATTATATGGCACCAGGTTGTACCCACTCCCAGGATAGCTCTGCCATTAGATGGCCCCAGGCAATGCCCACTCCCAGGATAGCTCTGCCATTAGATGGCCCCAGGCTATACCCACTCCCAGGATAGCCCTGCAATTATATGGCACCAGGTTGTACCCACTCCCAGGATAGCTCTGCAATTAGATGGCCCTAGGCTGTGCCCACTCCCAGGATAGCTCTGCAGTTATATGGCACCAGGCTATGCCCACTCCCAGGATAGCTCTGCAATTAGATGACCCCAGGCTATGCCCACTCCCAGGATAGCTCTGCCATTAGATGACCCCAGGCTATGCCCACTCCCAGGATAGCTCTGTCATTAGATGACCCCAGGCTATGCCCACTCCCAGGATAGCTCTGTCATTAGATGGCCCCAGGCTGTGCCCACTCCCAGGATAGCTCTGTCATTAGATGGCCCCAGGCTATGCCCACTCCCAGGATAGCTCTGCCATTAGATGGCCCCAGGCTGTGCCCACTCCCAGGATAGCTCTGTCATTAGATGACCCCAGGCTATGCCCACTCCCAGGATAGCTCTGTCATTAGATGGCCCCAGGCTGTGCCCACTCCCAGGATAGCTCTGTCATTAGATGGCCCCAGGCTGTGCCCATTCCCAGGATAGCTCTGTCATTAGATGGCCCCAGGCTATGCCCACTCCCAGGATAGCTCTGTCATTAGATGACCCCAGGCTATGCCCACTCCCAGGATAGCTCTGTCATTAGATGGCCCCAGGCTGTGCCCACTCCCAGGATAGCTCTGTCATTAGATGACCCCAGGCTATGCCCACTCCCAGGATAGCTCTGTCATTAGATGGCCCCAGGCTGTGCCCACTCCCAGGATAGCTCTGTCATTAGATGACCCCAGGCTATGCCCACTCCCAGGATAGCTCTGTCATTAGATGGCCCCAGGCTGTGCCCACTCCCAGGATAGCTCTGTCATTAGATGGCCCCAGGCTGTGCCCATTCCCAGGATAGCTCTGTCATTAGATGGCCCCAGGCTGTGCCCACTCCCAGGATAGCTCTGTCATTAGATGGCCCCAGGCTGTGCCCACTCCCAGGATAGCTCTGTCATTAGATGGGCCCAGGCTATGCCCACTCCCAGGATAGCTCTGCCATTAGATGGCCCCAGGCTGTGCCCACTCCCAGGATAGCTCTGTCATTGGATTGCACCAGGTTGTACCCACTCCCAGGATAGCTCTGTCATTAGATGGCCCCAGGCTGTGCCCACTCCCAGGATAGCTCTGTCATTAGATGGCCCCAGGCTATGCCCACTCCCAGGATAGCTCTGTCATTGGATGGCACCAGGTTGTACCCACTCCCAGGATAGCTCTGCAATTAGATGGCACCAGGTTGTACCCGCTCCCAGGATAGCTCTGTCATTGGATGACCCCAATAATAATAAATAATGATTTTTATTTATATAGCGCTAACATATTCCGCAGCACTTTACAATTAAGCGGGGACATGTGCAAACAATAAATTCGGTACGAGTTAAGACAATTTAAACAGTGACATTAGGGGTGAGGTCCCTGCTCGCAAGCTTACAATCTACAATGGGGGGACACAATAGGTGAAAAGTGCTCGTTATTTCAGGTCTGGCAATTATAATACATAGGGATTTTCATATAAAGCTGCATGATCCGGTCATCAGCCCGTGTGTTTAAGTGCAATAGTCAAGTATCTAGTGCAGTTATCATGTGCATGGAGGGTGTGGAGACAGATGAATAGTAGGGGGCAGATCCAGAATAATATTTGGAAGGCGGGAACAGGGCAGAGTTAGTTTACTGAGTAGTTGGTGTGGTAGGCTTGTTTGAAGAGATGGGTTTTTAGAGCGCGCTTGATCGTCTGGGGAAGTGCATTCCAGAGAGCTGGCGCAGCACGAGAGAAGTCTTGGAGACGGAGGTGCGAGGTTCGGATTACGGGGGATGTTAGTGTTGGGTTGAACAATTAATAAAATGTTCAATTCTCTAGTTGCCTACTCCTGGCCTAATGGATATTGATCATGTGCACTAAAGAAATACACCAGACACAGTCAGCTGTAACTCTCCTTGATCAATGTGTGGCTCAGCTCCAAGAAGGGAAGTTTTAGTCAAACACAAGCTTATAGATCTCCTGTAAGGGGGCTCGGTTAGCTCTAAAATGGGAGTTATCGGATATATTCCATTGGTTAGTGGGTTGGGCAATGAGCAAGTCCATGGGCGGATCCATGAGGTCATCAGGGTGGGTTGGTCCATGAGGTCATCAGGGTGGGCGTCACTGTGGGTGGATCCATGAGGTCATCAGGGTGGGCGTCATCTTGGACACCAACACATGGTCTGCTGATACAGGAAATGGCAGCCATCTTTAGTGTCTTCATTGTTCATCTTGGATACCAGAGCACATGGCTCTGATACAGGAGATGGCAGCCATCTTTAGTGTCTCACTTTGATCTGAGGAAAACTTATGTAAGGTTAAACAATACATGTTATGGGTTGCTTCTCTCAATTACCTTATGTCTTATGTGTTGAGGTTAATTAAGTATTTGATCTTATGGCTCTCCTCAACATTAGTCTTAGGTCATTTGAGGGCACGTGTAGGGCGATAGACAGAGATGAGAGAGGAGATATAAGGCGGTGCAGAGCTGTGGAGGGCTTTGTGGGTGAGAGAGATGAGTTTATACCCCAGGCTGTGCCCACTCCCAGTATAGCTCTGTCATCGGATGGCCCCAGGCTGCACGGGCCCCTCCCCCCCAACAGTGGCTGTCATCAGTGCTATTAACTGGTCCTGCTACTAGTTACTGAATGTCTGATGTGACACTGGAGATGGTCCCGATCCCGCACCTGAACACTGATGGGAAGTGGAATCTCTGGCACTGGAGGAAGGCTGTCTTGAGTGATGTACTTCTTCTTTCTGTTATCAGCTCTTGCTGTCACCATTCCAGTCGTCTTTGTGCGCAAACGAGCTGAATGATGCGGAGAAGGTGTATGCTGAATGTCAGCAGGATGAGCCTGTCCCCTTTTATGACTGCCTCACCCCTGAGCAGCTCAGCCGCTGTCAGAAAGTGGGCGAAGGGGTGTACGGAGAAGTGTTCCAGACCCTGCGAGGGGCTCGGCATGTGGCGTTGAAGGTGAGTTTAGAATGAAGCTATGCTGACCCTACGACTGAGGATGGTATTGGGGAGGGGTGCGCTGACCCTACGACTGAGGATGGTATTGGGGAGGGGTGCGCTTTCCCTACGACTGAGGATGGTATTGGGGAGGGGTGCGCTGACCCTACGACTGAGGATGGTATTGGGGAGGGGTGCGCTGACCCTACGACTGAGGATGGTATTGGGGAGGGGTGCGCTGACCCTACGACTGAGGATGGTATTGGGGAGGGGTGCGCTGACCCTACGACTGAGGATGGTATTGGGGAGGGGTGCGCTGACCCTACGACGGAGGATGGTATTGGGGAGGGGTGCGCTGACCCTACGACGGAGGATGGTATTGGGGAGGGGTGCGCTGACCCCACGACGGAGGATGGTATTGGGGAGGGGTGCGCTGACCCTATGACGGAGGATGGTATTGGGGATGGTAAAGGTGCACTGACTGAGTCTGTTGTTGGCGCTAACCAATCCAGGAGATGACAATAGCAGTCTGTGGGTGGTGGTTAGCCATCCGGGAGGTGAGGATGACAGTCTGTGGGTGGTGGAAAGCCATCCAGGAGGTGACAATATCAGTCTGTTGGTGGTTAGCTGTCCAGGAGGTGACGATGGTGGTCAGCAGGTGGCAGTTAGCTGTCTTGGAGGGGACGATCGTGGTTTACGGGTGGTGGACAGCCATCCGGGAGGTGACGATGGCAGTCTGTGGGTGGTGGTTAGCTGTCCAGGAGGTGACGATGGTGGTCAGCAGGTGGCAGTTAGCTGTCTGGGAGGTGACGATCATGATCTGAGGGTGGTGGATAGCCATCCGGGAGGTGACTATGGCAGTCTGTGGTTGGCGGTGACAGTAGATGGATTCTGTAAGTGGTATTTGGTGGTAACTGCAGTAGAATAATTCTACGTCCCATTTTTCACTTAGGGCACAGAAGGTGCCGGTTATATCTCCACTCGCCATGATTGTGACCTCAGCCATTGTTCTCATCTCACAGGTCATCCCCATAGAAGGGTCCCAGAAGGTTAATGGTGAGCATCAGAAGAGGTTTGCAGAAATTCTCCCAGAAATCATCATCTCCAAGTGAGTGTATGCTCGGCTGGTGTCTTCACTTCTGGTATTCGGACATTCCACCACTGTGCACACCGCTGTGGGAGCTGAGTGGTGGTATTTCTGTTGGTGGCGATCAGAGCGGGGTAGTTAGCGAGCGCTGATCTGCAGACCTCCATATTCATTTGTCGCCGTCATTTACATGCAGTGCATCCTTTTCACTCACTAGATGGGCCTTTTAGGCTTCCTTGCTGGTGTTATTACATGATTGCTGATATGCATGGCATGTGCAATCCTCAGATTTAATACCCTCCATACCCTTACATGAGGCACAAAATTATTGTCAAGAAGAACACTAGAGGAGATTACACAGATCCCACCGCTGCCATTAATTTGTCAAGGACGAGACTCCGCTGCCTTCAGTTATCAGGACAATTACACAATTGACTGATGAGTGATTGAACGAGGCCGCGGCTGCTTCATCTACCAGACGAGTTATTTGGAAACTAACTGAGCGTATGGTATATACACCTCCGATTCCAATGCCTAAAATATATATACACCCTGGTACGGTCACTGCCAGCTCCACAATAAGAAAAGAACCACTAACTGCCACTACCAATCGTTTATACAGGCTGATTGGACACTCGTTACAGATGGCATATGGCTTCAGGGGTGCGGTTTACAGAGCAAGAGGAATGGAGACAGTAAAATGCTGCTGACAGGTTCTCTTTAATAAGTGAAGTACAGACATGGCTATATTGGCGCTGTCCTACTGAGTAAAATGATACCGCAGGTGAAGAAATCGGTTTTGTAAATTTTCTCTAATTCTTGTTTGAAGGTTCCTTGTATTCACATCTTCGCGCATCGGAGCGGGGCTATGGGCGGGACTGTGGGCGGGGTTCTAAGCTTTGTTCCGTCCCCTCCAAGGTGTCTGAGCGAGCAGCTATTGCGCAGATTGAGCTCTAAGAAGTCTTCATCTCCTACATGAATCTGTGCAAGCGCCGCCTACGGCTAGGATCCATGGTGGGCTTCAGTAAAATGGCGCCCGTTGCACTGGGCAATCTAAGCATCTGCAGCCTCCGGTGCCATTTTCTTGCAGACTTCTTAGAGCTCAATCTATGCAAGCGACGCTCGTGGTTTGGATGCCACCAGCGTGACGGAACAAATCTGAAGACTCCGCCCACAGTCCCGCCCTGATGTACGAAGATATGAAGGAGACTTCAAACTAGGATTAAAGGGAATCTGTCGCCCCGGGACGTATATGACCTATTAATACAGATGATAGAAATGTGACACTCGTCCTACCCGTCTGCCTCATAGTAATGGTCTTGTTGCTGAGAAATGTTATGGTCCTTATGTTAATGATTTCTTCCTGGCTCCGGGGCGTGCGGTTCTGTAAGAAATCCCTGCGTCCGGTCGTCATTACAATACTACCCCCTCCCATCAGCGTCAGTTCTGGCCCCGTAATCCTGCGCCCTGCACTTCCTCAGAAATACATACCTCATTTTCCATTTTGTTGGGGCTTCCTTCAGGGATTTTCTGCGCAGGCGCCGGTGACTTCCTCTCCAGTGACCTCCAGCGTGTGCTCCAATAAGGTGCTCTCCCCACTTCCTCTCTGCATAGTCATGTACACATGGTTCCTAGCGATCACTATGCAGGGAGGAAGTAGGGAGACCACTTTATCATTGCGCACACTGGAGGTCACTGGAGTGGAAGTCGCCGGTGCAGTAGATCCCTCAATGCAACGTCCACAGAAGGGAGGAGAAGGTACAGATTGTGGAGCGAGTGCAGGGCGCAGGCGCGAGAGTGCAGGGCGCAGGTGCGGGATTCCAGCACCAGAACTGACGCTGATGGGAGGGGGTAGTATTGTAATGAGGACAGGAGGCAGGGATTTCTTACAGCACCGCACGCCCCGGCGCCTGGAAGAAATCATTAAAGAAAGAATATAACATTTCTCAACATCAAGACGTTAACTTGAGTCAGATGGGTAGGACGAGTGTAACATTTCTATCACCTGTATTAATAGGTCATATACGTCCCGGGGGGACAGATTCCCTTTAAGGTGACCTGTGATCAGGATTGTGCTCAGTGACTACAGACAGTGTCAGGTCGGTGCCGTTATACTGATTACACTGATACCCAGGGCTGTGGAGTCGGTAAGCCACAGTTGCGACTCCGACTCCTGGATTTTATCAGGTTCCGACTCCAGCTCCGACTCCTTCATAAATGGCCAATTCGTAACAATAAATTTACTGTTGTAAAATATCAACATCGTGCTTATTCAGTTTCTCACCATCATATAAGTAATCAGACTACTTAGAGCAAAAACTATATTTATTAGTATACAATTAGAATATAGCAAATAACTTTTATAAACTTTTCTAAACTCTTGTAAGTAAATCTGCAATAAACACTGTTATGCAGTTAATAAGAAGAAATCTATAAATTTGTCTTCAGAAAAAGTATTGCCTCTGTCAGATCCTCCTTCATGGATGCCCTCAAATCTGATCTAATTATTTTGAGAGCAGAGAACAACCTCTCTACACTAACTTGGGTTGGTGGCAAAGCAGTAACCACTCGGGCAACATCTCTGACAATGTCAGGATACAGAGGAATCGCTTGTTCCACTGTTATTTTTGATGAACGGTCAAATTTCTCAATTTCTTTTAGTGCACATGAAAAATTCTGCTGAAATGTCCTGGCTGTGTTCTTTGATGGCGATGACTCTTCTTCTATGCGGGAACGCTTTGCACGGTCCTTGTGATCCAAATATTTTTTTAAATTAAATTCTTCATCAGTTGATGAGGGTGAAGATGTGGCAGGGCGACCAAATTCTTCTTGTTCCTCCTGACTGTTCTGCAACCCTTTCATCCTTACTGCTATGTCAAACAGAGCTTCTTTTCCTTTAGTTAGCTGTTGATCATCTAGAAGAATCCGATGCATTGGGTCTACATAAACAGCTGCCAAAAGAATGTTATTTTGTAACAGTAGCTCCTCTCCCTGTTTCATTGATGTAGCAATGCCACTTGCAATTAACCCTCCTCTTTGGGACAGGCGAAACATCAGGTGCTTCCACTCCTTTAAGAAAATACCTGGAGTTAAGTCCTCCGCTTGTAATTTTTTAGTCACTGTAAATGGGTGCTGTAGCAATTTTTCCAGCTCAGTCACCTGATTCCACTGACTTTCATTTAGTGTCAGTTGAGGGTTAGCCATGTCTACAAGAAAGGTTTTCAGTTCAACCAAGCGCTGAATCATTAAGTAACTACTGCCCCATCGTGTGGCTTGATCAATAATTGCCCCTTTTCCAGGACGTTTCTTCAAAATTGAGTCAACTTTAGGGGTTCTGGCAACAGTAGCCAATTTTCTCACCTTGCCAATCAGTGCAGCAGCATGTCCTTCTTGCAGACTGTCTCTTATAGCCAGCTGTAGCGTATGCACAACACAGCGCATGTGATGAATGAAAGAACGTATTGACAGTTTCAACAAGATCATCTGCTGTTCACTTCAGTTTGCTCCTCAGTTACAATACTGTGTTCCTCTATTTCCAACATTTCTGTGTCTGTGGACCCAGAATGTTCTTCTAGCTGCTGGTCACCATCATTACTCTCATTCATTAGCTTACTAGTACTTATCATATTTGAAGCATTGTCAGTTACGACAGAAAGAACTTGCTCTTTTTTAAGTTCATAGTCTTGCAGAACCTTTTCCACCAAGACCTGGAGAAACTCACTGGTGTGATGAGCTTTGGTGTCTTTTACTGCCAATGTCTTGGTAACTATTTCATTTTTGTCACAAAGAAATCGGACATTGATGGCAAAATAGTTCACCCTGTGACGTGTGCAGGCATCCATTTTAAGAAACAAAGCATCCCTTGAGAGTTTTTTTAAGTTCTTCCTTTTGTTTAAAAGCTTATTCGATTACTAATTCTCTAATACTCTCTCTCTCCAGAGAAACACCAAGCTTGGGGGCCATTTCCCCATTCACACATAAAAGCTGGTTGTGAAAATAATGAAATAGGCACACTATCCTTTACAACAAGCTCTATGATCTGTTTTTTAAATGTATCTACTGTCATTATCACAGTAACTTTGTCACTGACAAAATATCTTGCAACTGATGGCTGCAAAGTTCTCTGCTCCTTTGTTTGGCTGGAAGAGCTGAGCACTGGTTCATTGGTTTGGATGCAGTCTCTCTCATCCACTGCTTTCAGTACTTCTGGATGAAAGCACTGTAAATGTCTCTTTAGATTAGAAGCTCTAGTAGGAGCATTTTTATCTTTGCCTGAATATGCACTGATATTGGCTTCACAGCATTTGTTTTCGTCTGGATCATTTGTCATACACTGACAGACATAATGTTTTCTATCTTGAGTGATGGTGAAATGTTCAAATACAGCTGATTTAATGTGACGCTTCTTTGACATTCTCAGGTTTTTAATTCTGCATTCACAATCCAAATGACAATTGTTTTTCCTAAAAACAATTGTACAAAATTATTACCAGGTCGTACAACTGATATAGTGGTCAGTAATACTGTTATTCCTCATGTACTCACAGTTAACTGATGCAAAGTTTGTTCAAAGGATAATACTTCTTACAGTCTTCCTCTTCTGAGTAGCAGCTGTGAGATGCTTGGAAGACGCACACCTAGTAAACATCTAGTCTAGAGGAGGAGCTTTACTACTAAGAATTTGCAACACATTTTCACTTTCAGTTTCATACATTGTAAGTAGGGGGGTTGGGGCACCATGAGGTTAACCAAGTATAAGATTAGATAAGGGCAGTGGAGAACAGTGACACACAAGAAATACGAATTGTCTATCTCCAGCAGAACTGCTTATCACTGTTGATCATAGTTTGATAGAACATATATATTTGAGTAACATTTATAAAATTCATATGAAAGTTCAATTATGAAATATTAATACATTTTTTTTAAAGCTGGAGTCTGAGTCGGTACATTTTTACCGACTCCGACTCCAACCAAAACTAACTCCGACTCCACGACTCCGACTCCACAGCCCTGCTGATACCTGTGATCAAGATTGTGCTCAGTGACTACAGACAGTGTCAGGTCGGTGCCATTACACTGATACCTGTGATCAGGATTGTGCTCAATGACTACAGACAGTGTCAGGTCGGTGCCGTTATACTGATTACACTGATACCTGTGATCAGGATTGTGCTCAGTGACTACAGTGTCAGGTCGGTGCCGTTACACTGATTACACTGATACCTGTGATGAGGATTGTGCTCAGTGACTACAGACAGTGTCAGGTCGGTGCCATTATACTGATTACACTGATACCTGTGATGAGGATTGTGCTCAGTGACTACAGACAGTGTCAGGTCGGTGCCGTTATACTGATTACACCGATACCTGTGATCAGGATTGTGCTCAGTGACTACAGACAGTGTCAGGTCGGTGCCATTATACTGATTACACTGATACCTGTGATGAGGATTGTGCTCAGTGACTACAGACAGTGTCAGGTCGGTGCCGTTATACTGATTACACTGATACCTGTGATCAGGATTGTGCTCAGTGACTACAGACAGTGTCAGGTCGGTGCCGTTATACTGATTACACTGATACCTGTGATCAGGATTGTGCTCAGTGACTACAGACAGTGTCAGGTCGGTGCCATTATACTGATTACACTGATACCTGTGATGAGGATTGTGCTCAGTGACTACAGACAGTGTCAGGTCGGTGCCGTTATACTGATTACACTGATACCTGTGATCAGGATTGTGCTCAGTGACTACAGACAGTGTCAGGTCGGTGCCGTTATACTGATTACACTGATACCTGTGATGAGGATAGTGCTCAGTGACTACAGACAGTGTCAGGTCGGTGCCGTTATACTGATTACACTGATACCTGTGATCAGGATTGTGCTCAGTGACTACAGACAGTGTCAGGTCGGTGCCGTTATACTGATTACACTGATACCTGTGATGAGGATAGTGCTTAGTGACTACAGACAGTGTCAGGTCGGTGCCGTTATACTGATTACACTGATACCTGTGATGAGGATAGTGCTCAGTGACTACAGACAGTGTCAGGTCAGTGCCGTTATACTGATTACACTGATACCTGTGATCAGGATTGTGCTCAGTGACTATAGACAGTGTCAGGTCAGTGCCGTTATACTGATTACACTGATACCTGTGATGAGGATAGTGCTCAGTGACTACAGACAGTGTCAGGTCTGTGCCGTTATACTGATTAGGGCTCATTTCCACTGGCGAGAGACAAATCGGTCCGTAATCTGGACCGAAAAAAGGGATGTAGCGTATGCGATTGTCATGCGAGTGCAATGCGATTTTTAATCGCACCATCCGTTTTACATCTGTATGCAATCCGTTTTTTTTCTCTGCAACTATTTTTAAACAGTCATTTACAGGACCATGGACAGTGTTCTAGGCCACAGAATGGTGATGTATCCGTAAAAAACGGACGGAATACGGATGGTCCATATTCCGTCCGTTTTTTTTCTCGCACCCATTGACTTGCATTGGCGAGACTCGTCCGAGACTCGCAGCAAATCGCAGCATGCTGCGATTTTTTTTCTCAGTCCGATTTCGGCTGAGAAAAAAATCGCAAATGAAAAGACACCTATTGAATAACATTGGTCCGAGTGCAATCCGATTTTTTTTATCGGATTGCACTCGTCCGTTTTCCTCGCCAGTGGAAATGAGCCCTTACACTGATACCTGTGATCAGGATTGTGCTCAGTGACTACAGTGTCAGGTCGGTGCCATTATACTGATTACACGGATACCTGTGATCAGGATTGTGCTCAGTGACTACAGACAGTCTCAGGTCGGTGCCGTTATACTGATTACACTGATACCTGTGATCAGGATTGTGCTCAGTGACTACAGGCAGTGTCAGGTCGGTGCTGTTATACTGATTACACTGATACCTGTGATCAGGATTGTGCTCAGTGACTACAGACAGTGTCAGGTCGGTGCAGTTATACTGATTACACTGATACCTGTGATCAGGATTGTGCTCAGTGACTACAGTCAGTGTCAGGTCGGTGCCGTTATACTGATTACACTGATACCTGTGATCAGGATTGTGCTCAGTGACTACAGACAGTGTCAGGTCGGCGCCATTATACTGATTACACTGATACCTGTGATCAGGACTGTGCTCAGTGACTACAGTGTCAGGTTGGTGCCGTTATACTGATTACACTGATACCTGTGATCAGGATTGTGCTCAGTGACTACAGGCAGTGTCAGGTCGGTACCGTTATACTGATTACACTGATACCTGTGATCAGGATTGTGCTCAGTGACTACAGACAGTGTCAGGTCGGTGCCGTTATACTGATTACACTGATACCTGTGATCAGGATTGTGCTCAGTGACTACAGGCAGTGTCAGGTTGGTGCCGTTATACTGATTACACTGATACCTGTGATCAGGATTGTGCTCAGTGACTACAGGCAGTGTCAGGTCGGTACCGTTATACTGATTACACTGATACCTGTGATCAGGATTGTGCTCAGTGACTACAGACAGTGTCAGGTCGGTGCCGTTATACTGATTACACTGATACCTGTGATCAGGATTGTGCTCAGTGACTACAGACAGTGTCAGGTTGGTGCCGTTATACTGATTACACTGATACCTGTGATCAGGATTGTGCTCAGTGACTACAGGCAGTGTCAGGTCGGTGCCGTTATACTGATTACACTGATACCTGTGATCAGGATTGTGCTCAGTGACTACAGACAGTGTCAGGTCGGTGCCGTTATACTGATTACACTGATACCTGTGATCAGGATTGTGCTCAGTGACTACAGACAGTGTCAGGTCGGTGCCGTTATACTGATTACACTGATACCTGTGATCAGGATTGTGCTCAGTGACTACAGACAGTGTCAGGTCGGTACCGTTATACTGATTACACTGATACCTGTGATCAGGATTGTGCTCAGTGACTACAGACAGTCTCAGGTCGGTGCCGTTATACTGATTACACTGATACCTGTAATCAGGATTATGCTCAATGACTACAGTGTCAGGTCGGTGCCATTATACTGACTACACTGATACCTGTGATCAGGATTGTGCTCAGTGACTACAGTGTCAGGTTGGTGCCGTTATACTGATTACACTGATACCTGTGATCAGGATTGTGCTCAGTGATTACAGGCAGTGTCAGGTCGGTGCCGTTATACTGATTACACTGATACCTGTGATCAGGATTGTGCTCAGTGACTACAGTGTCAGGTTGGTGCCGTTATACTGATTACACTGATACCTGTGATCAGGATTGTGCTCAGTGACTACAGTGTCAGGTTGGTGCCGTTATACTGATTACACTGATACCTGTGATCAGGATTGTGCTCAGTGATTACAGGCAGTGTCAGGTCGGTGCCGTTATACTGATTACACTGATACCTGTGATCAGGATTGTGCTCAGTAACTACAGACAGTGTCAGGTCGGTGCAGTTATACTGATTACACTGATACCTGTGCTCAGTGACTACAGGCAGTGTCAGGTCGGTGCCGTTATACTGATTACACTGATACCTGTGATCAGGATTATGCTCAGTGACTACAGTGTCAGGTTGGTGCCGTTATACTGATTACACTGATACCTGTGATCAGGATTATGCTCAGTGACTACAGACAGTGTCAGGTCGGTGCCATTATACTGACTACACTGATACCTGTAATCAGGATTATGCTCAGTGACTACAGTGTCAGGTTGGTGCCGTTATACTGATTACACTGATACCTGTGATCAGGATTGTGCTCAGTGACTACAGTGTCAGGTTGGTGCCGTTATACTGATTACACTGATACCTGTGATCAGGATTGTGCTCAGTGATTACAGGCAGTGTCAGGTCGGTGCCGTTATACTGATTACACTGATACCTGTGATGAGGATTGTGCTCAGTGACTACAGACAGTGTCAGGTCAGTGCCGTTATACTGATTACACTGATACCTGTGATCAGGATTGTGCTCAGTGACTACAGACAGTGTCAGGTCAGCACCGTTATACTCATTACACTGATACCTGTGATCAGGTTTGTGCTCAGTGACTACAGACAGTGTCAGGTCGGTGCAGTTATACTGATTACACTGATACCTGTGCTCAGTGACTACAGGCAGTGTCAGGTCGGTGCCGTTATACTGATTACACTGATACCTGTGATCAGGATTATGCTCAGTGACTACAGTGTCAGGTTGGTGCCGTTATACTGATTACACTGATACCTGTGATCAGGATTATGCTCAGTGACTACAGACAGTGTCAGGTTGGTGCCGTTATACTGATTACACTGATACCTGTGATCAGGATTGTGCTCAGTGATTACAGGCAGTGTCAGGTCGGTGCCGTTATACTGATTACACTGATACCTGTGATCAGGATTGTGCTCAGTGACTACAGTGTCAGGTTGGTGCCGTTATACTGATTACACTGATACCTGTGATCAGGATTGTGCTCAGTGACTACAGACAGTGTCAGGTCGGTGCCGTTATACTGATTACACTGATACCTGTGATGAGGATTGTGCTCAGTGACTACAGACAGTGTCAGGTCAGTGCCGTTATACTCATTACACTGATACCTGTGATCAGGTTTGTGCTCAGTGACTACAGACAGTGTCAGGTCGGTGCAGTTATACTGATTACACTGATACCTGTGCTCAGTGACTACAGGCAGTGTCAGGTCGGTGCCGTTATACTGATTACACTGATACCTGTGATCAGGATTATGCTCAGTGACTACAGTGTCAGGTTGGTGCCGTTATACTGATTACACTGATACCTGTGATCAGGATTATGCTCAGTGACTACAGACAGTGTCAGGTCGGTGCAGTTATACTGATTACACTGATACCTGTGCTCAGTGACTACAGGCAGTGTCAGGTCGGTGCCGTTATACTGATTACACTGATACCTGTGATGAGGATTGTGCTCAGTGACTACAGACAGTGTCAGGTCGGTGCTGTTATACTGATTACACTGTTACCTGTGATCAGGATTGTGCTCAGTGACTACAGACAGTGTCAGGTCGGTGCCGTTATACTGATTACACTGATACCTGTGATCAGGATTGTGCTCAGTGACTACAGACAGTGTCAGGTCGGTGCCGTTATACTGATTACACTGATACCTGGTGATGAAATTCGTCTTGTGGTTGTTGTGGAATCTGAATTTTCAGTTAATGATATGCTCGTGCTTCGGGGCGGGGCTGTGGGTGGCCTATTGGAACGGCTGTGGGCGGGGCTTTATGTGCTGCTCTACTTACAAATTCATCCTTATAGCTTATGACAGGTCACTGATCCCTCACTGACCCCCCCCCCCCCCTTCCTATTTTACATGCTGGATATGCTGTTGTGGGGTTACAAAACAAAATTGATCTTCATTAGAATGGCGCCTGTGCTGCAGCATGATACATGCCTAATATGCCTGTGTGCATTTATGCTTTATTCCTACACCATCGGAGGGTAAAAAAATAGTAGTAATTCTCATCAAAATTGCTCCGCCGCCGACGCCATTTTGATGGAACCAACTGAGCACAATCCTACTGACAGGTGACTTTAATCAGTATAACTGCACCATCCGGACAGTGTCTGTAGTTACTGAGCACAATCCTACTGACAGGTGACTTTAATCAGTATAACTGCACCATCCGGACAGTGTCTGTAGTTACTGAGCACAATCCTGCTGTCAGGGTTACTTTAATTAGTACGTTTTTAATTTAATCCGTCTTGTCGGCCCGCGTCTTGTCGCCTGCAGGTCTTGGAGCTCTGACCTGAGCCCAATAATGAAGCTGCGGCAGAACCTGAACTGCTCATATCACTTTGGAAAACCTCAGCACATGTCGGTATTACAGAGGAGGGCAATGCTCAGCACAGGACAGTGGGAGATCGGCCATGTTTGCAGACGCTTCCTGTGTTGGAGCAGCCGCTTCTTAGATGTTAGTGACACAGAAAGTTCCCTAGCAGCAGCGTCCGTCGCCTCTCCGCTTCTTCTCGCTGCTCGGACTCGTACTATCCACAGGCTCACCTGCCATCTTCTGTTACAGGGAGCTGAGCTTACTGAGCGGAGGAGAAGAGAACCAGACCAGCGGCTTCATCCAGCTGCATTCGTGAGTATATGTGTGCCGCTCCTGTAATGCTCCTCTGTACCCGGCGCCTGTATCTACTGTAATCCCTGTAATGCTCCTCTGTACCCGGGGCCTGTATCTACTGTAATCCCTGTAATGCTCCTCTGTACCCTGGGCCTGTATCTACTGTAATCCCTGTAATGCTCCTCTGTACCCGGGGCCTGTATCTACTGTAATCCCTGTAATGCTCCTCTGTACCCGGGGTCTGTATCTACTGTAATCCCTGTAATGCTCCTCTGTACCCGGGGCCTGTATCTACTGTAATCCCTGTAATGTTCCTCTGTACCCGGGGCCTGTATCAACTGTAATCCCTGTAATGTTCCTCTGTACCCGGGGTCTGTATCTACTGTAATCCCTGTAATGTACCTCTGTACCCGGGGCCTGTATCTACTGTAATCCCTGTAATGTTCCTCTGTACCCGGGGTCTGTATCTGCTGTAATCCCTGTAATGTTCCTCTGTACCCGGGGTCTGTGTCTACTGTAATCCCTGTAATGTTCCTCTGTACCCGGGGTCTGTATCTACTGTAATCCCTGTAATGTTCCTCTGTACCCTGGGCCTGTATCTACTGTAATCCCTGTAATGCTCCTCTGTACCCGGGGCCTGTATCTACTGTAATCCCTGTAATGTTCCTCTGTACCCGGGGTCTGTATCTACTGTAATCCCTGTAATGCTCCTCTGTACCCGGGGCCTGTATCTACTGTAATCCCTGTAATGTTCCTCTGTACCCGGGGCCTGTATCTACTGTAAACCCTGTAATGCTCCTCTGTACCCTGGGCCTGTATCTACTGTAATCCCTGTAATGCTCCTCTGTACCCGGGGCCTGTATCTACTGTAATCCCTGTAATGTTCCTCTGTACCCGGGGTCTGTATTTACTGTAATCCCTGTAATGTACCTCTGTACCCGGGGCCTGTATCTACTGTAATCCCTGTAATGTTCCTCTGTACCCGGGGTCTGTATCTGCTGTAATCCCTGTAATGTTCCTCTGTACCCGGGGTCTGTGTCTACTGTAATCCCTGTAATGTTCCTCTGTACCCGGGGTCTGTGTCTACTGTAATCCCTGTAATGTTCCTCTGTACCCGGGGTCTGTATCTACTGTAATCCCTGCAATGTTCCTCTGTACCCGGGGTCTGTATCTACTGTAATCCCTGTAATGTTCCTCTGTACCCGGGGCCTGTATCTACTGTAATCCCTGTAATGTTCCTTTTTTCCCCGGGATCTGTATCTACTGTAATCCCTGTAATGCTCCTCTGTACCCGGGGTCTGTATCTACTGTAATCCCTGTAATGTTCCTCTGTACCCGGGGCCTGTATCTACTGTAATCCCTGTAATGCTCCTCTGTACCCGGGGCCTGTATCTGCTGTAATCCCTGTAATGTACCTCTGTACCCGGGGCCTGTATCTACTGTAATCCCTGTAATGTTCCTCTGTACCCGGGGTCTGTATCTACTGTAATCCCTGTAATGCTCCTCTGTACCCGGGGCCTGTATCTACTGTAATGCTCCTCTGTACCCGGGGTCTGTATCTACTGTAATCCCCGTAATGTTCCTCTGTACCCGGGGTCTGTATCTACTGTAATCCCTGTAATGTTCCTCTGTACCCGGGGTCTGTATCTACTGTAATCCCTGTAATGTTCCTCTGTACCCAGGGCCTGTATCTACTGTAATCCCTGTAATGTTCCTTTTTTCCCCAGGATCTGTATCTACTGTAATCCCTGTAATGCTCCTCTGTACCCGGGGCCTGTATCTACTGTAATGCTCCTCTGTACCCGGGGCCTGTATCTACTGTAATCCCTGTAATGCTCCTCTGTACCCGGGGTCTGTATCTACTGTAATCCCTGTAATGTTCCTCTGTACCCGGGGCCTGTATCTACTGTAATCCCTGTAATGCTCCTCTGTACCCGGGGCCTGTATCTGCTGTAATCCCTGTAATGTACCTCTGTACCCGGGGCCTGTATCTACTGTAATCCCTGTAATGTTCCTCTGTACCCGGGGTCTGTATCTACTGTAATCCCTGTAATGCTCCTCTGTACCCGGGGCCTGTATCTACTGTAATGCTCCTCTGTACCCGGGGCCTGTATCTACTGTAATCCCTGTAATGCTCCTCTGTACCCGGGGTCTGTATCTACTGTAATCCCTGTAATGCTCCTCTGTACCCGGGGTCTGTATCTACTGTAATCCCTGTAATGTTCCTCTGTATCTGGGGCCTGTATCTACTGTAATCCCTGTAATGTACCTCTGCACCCGTGGCCTGTATCTGCTGTAATCCCTGTAATGTACCTCTGTACCCGGGGCCTGTATCTACTGTAATCCCTGTAATGTTCCTCTGTACCCGGGGTCTGTATCTACTGTAATCCCTGTAATGTTCCTCTGTACCCGGGGTCTGTATCTACTGTAATCCCTGTAATGCTCCTCTGTACCCGGGGCCTGTATCTACTGTAATGCTCCTCTGTACCCGGGGCCTGTATCTACTGTAATCCCTGTAATGCTCCTCTGTACCCGGGGTCTGTATCTACTGTAATCCCTGTAATGTTCCTCTGTACCCGGGGCCTGTATCTACTGTAATCCCTGTAATGTACCTCTGTACCCGGGGCCTGTATCTGCTGTAATCCCTGTAATGTTTCTCTGTACCCGGGGTCTGTATCTACTGTAATCCCTGTAATGTACCTCTGTACCCGGGGCCTGTATCTGCTGTAATCCCTGTAATGTACCTCTGTACCCTGGGCCTGTATCTACTGTAATGTACCTCTGTACCCGGGGCCTGTATCTGCTGTAATCCCTGTAATGTTCCTCTGTACCCGGGGCCTGTATCTACTGTAATCCCTGTAATGTACCTCTGTACCCGGGGCCTGTATCTGCTGTAATCCCTGTAATGTTTCTCTGTACCCGGGGTCTGTATCTACTGTAATCCCTGTAATGTACCTCTGTACCCGGGGCCTGTATCTGCTGTAATCCCTGTAATGTACCTCTGTACCCTGGGCCTGTATCTACTGTAATGCTCCTCTGTACCCGGGGCCTGTATCTGCTGTAATCCCTGTAATGCTCCTCTGTACCCGGGGCCTGTATCTACTGTAATGCTCCTCTGTACCCGGGGCCTGTATCTACTGTAATCCCTGTAATGCTCCTCTGTACCCGGGGTCTGTATCTACTGTAATCCCTGTAATGCTCCTCTGTACCCGGGGTCTGTATCTACTGTAATCCCTGTAATGTTCCTCTGTATCTGGGGCCTGTATCTACTGTAATCCCTGTAATGTACCTCTGCACCCGTGGCCTGTATCTGCTGTAATCCCTGTAATGTACCTCTGTACCCGGGGCCTGTATCTACTGTAATCCCTGTAATGTTCCTCTGTACCCGGGGTCTGTATCTACTGTAATCCCTGTAATGTTCCTCTGTACCCGGGGTCTGTATCTACTGTAATCCCTGTAATGCTCCTCTGTACCCGGGGCCTGTATCTACTGTAATGCTCCTCTGTACCCGGGGCCTGTATCTACTGTAATCCCTGTAATGCTCCTCTGTACCCGGGGTCTGTATCTACTGTAATCCCTGTAATGTTCCTCTGTACCCGGGGCCTGTATCTACTGTAATCCCTGTAATGTACCTCTGTACCCGGGGCCTGTATCTGCTGTAATCCCTGTAATGTTTCTCTGTACCCGGGGTCTGTATCTACTGTAATCCCTGTAATGTACCTCTGTACCCGGGGCCTGTATCTGCTGTAATCCCTGTAATGTACCTCTGTACCCTGGGCCTGTATCTACTGTAATGTACCTCTGTACCCGGGGCCTGTATCTGCTGTAATCCCTGTAATGTTCCTCTGTACCCGGGGCCTGTATCTACTGTAATCCCTGTAATGTACCTCTGTACCCGGGGCCTGTATCTGCTGTAATCCCTGTAATGTTTCTCTGTACCCGGGGTCTGTATCTACTGTAATCCCTGTAATGTACCTCTGTACCCGGGGCCTGTATCTGCTGTAATCCCTGTAATGTACCTCTGTACCCTGGGCCTGTATCTACTGTAATGCTCCTCTGTACCCGGGGCCTGTATCTGCTGTAATCCCTGTAATGTTTCTCTGTACCCGGGGTCTGTATCTACTGTAATCCCTGTAATGTACCTCTACCCGGGGTCTGTATCTACTGTAATCCCTGTAATGTACCTCTGTACCCGGGGTCTGTATCTACTGTAATCCCTGTAATGTACCTCTACCCGGGGTCTGTATCTACTGTAATCCCTGTAATGTACCTCTGTACCCGGGGCCTGGATCTACTGTAATCCCCGTAATGTAAACTGTTTTTTGCTCTGAGACCGCGATCCTCCGGTGATTCCATTCAGCAGGTTAAAATTGTCATCTCCCTTTTCGTGGCGATCCACAGGATTGGGCTTTTTCCCTGGAATCTGGGAATCCGGCCTTGCTTAATGTAGATTCCTTTTTTCAGGCTTTAGGATTATTATATGATGAACCTAATTCTGTGGATCAATCGGAGAAGACCTTGTTGGCCCTGTCTCAGGGTCAAGAGGCGGCAGAATTGTTTTGTCAGAAATTTAGAAAATGGTCTGTGTTGACTAAATGGAATGATGATGCTTTGGCGGCAATTTTCAGAAAGGGTCTTTCTGAATCCGTTAAAGATGTTATGGTGGGGTTTCCCACGCCTTCCGGTCTGAGTGATTTTATGTCTCTGGCCATTCAGATTGATCGGCGTTTGCGGGAGCGTAGAACTGTGCGCGCTGTGGCGTCGTCCTCAGAGCCAATTCCTGAGCCAATGCAGTGTGATAGGATTTTGTCTAGAACGGAACTACAAGGATTCAGACGTCAGAATAGGTTGTGTTATTATTGTGGCGATGCTTCTCATGTCATTTCAGTCTGCCCTAAGCGGACAAAGCGGATCGCTAGTTCATTTACCATCAGTACTGTACAACCTAAATTTCTGTTATCGGTGTCCTTGATCTGCTCATTGTCATCATTTTCTGTCATGGCGTTTGTGGATTCAGGTGCCACCTTGAACTTAATGGATTTTGAGTTTGCCAGGCGTTGTGGTTTTCCCTTGCAGCCTTTGCAAAACCCTATTCCTTTAAGGGGGATTGATGCTACACCTTTGGCTAAAAATAAGCCCCAGTTTTGGACACAGGTGACCATGCACATGGCGCCAGCCCATCAGGAAGATTGTCGATTTCTGGTGTTGCATAATTTGCATGATGTTATCGTGCTGGGTTTTCCGTGGTTGCAGGCACATAATCCTGTTTTGGATTGGAAATCTATGTCTGTGACTAGTTGGGGGTGTCAGGGGGTTCATAATGATGTTCCTTTGATGTCAATCTCCTCTTCTTCCTCTTCTGAAATTCCATAGTTTTTGTCTGATTTTCAGGATGTATTCGATGAGCCCAAGTCCAGTTCCCTTCCACCGCACAGGGACTGTGATTGTGCGATTGACTTGATTCCAGGCTGTAAGTTTCCTAAGGGCCGACTTTTCAACCTGTCTGTGCCTGAACATACCGCCATGCGGAGTTATGTTAAGGAGTCTTTGGAGAAAGGGCATATTCGGCCATCTTCTTCACCGTTGGGAGCAGGTTTTTTTTTTTGTTGCTAAGAAGGATGGCTCCTTGAGACTTTGTATTGATTATCGCCTCTTGAATAAGATCACGGTCAAGTTTCAATACCCTTTACCTTTGCTTTCCGATTTGTTTGCTAGGATTAAGGGGGCTAGTTGGTTTACGAAGATTGACCTTCGGGGGGCATATAATCTTGTTCGTAATAAACAGGCTGATGAATGGAAAACTGTGTTTAATACGCCTGAAGGCCATTTTGAATACCTTGTGATGCCATTCGGGCTCACTAACGCTCCATCTTTTTTCAATCCTTCATGCATGATATCTTCCGGACTTATATTGATAAATTCTTGATTGTATATTTGGACGATATTTAGATTTTTTCCGATGATTGGAAGTCTCATGTGGAACAGGTCAGGATGGTATTTCAGATCCTTTGTGACAATGCTTTGTTTGTGAAGGGGTCTAAGTGTCTCTTTGGGGTGCAGAAGGTTTCTTTTTTGGGCTTTATTTTTTCTCCCTCATCTATGGAGATGGATCCGGTTAAGGTTCCGGCCATTCATGATTGGATTCAAGTTACATCCGTGAAGAGCCTTCAGAAGTTTTTGGGTTTTGCAAATTTTTATCGCCGTTTCATTGCTAACTTCTCCAGCGTGGTTAAACCCTTGACTGATTTGACGAAAAAAGGCGCTGATGTGGCGAATTGGTCCTCTGCGGCTGTCTCTGCCTTTCAGGAGCTTAAACGCCGATTTACTTCTTCTCCGGTGTTGCGCCAACCAGATGTTTCTCTTCCGTTTCAGGTTGAGATTGATGCTTCTGAGATTGGGGCAGGGGCCGTTTTGTCTCAGAGGGATTCTGTTGGTTCTTTGATGAGGCCTTGTGCCTTCTTCTCCCGCAAGTTTTCGCCTGCTGAACGCAATTATGATGTCGGCAATCGGGAGTTGTTGGCTATGAAGTGGGCGTTTGAGGAGTGACGACATTGGCTTGAGGGAGCTAAGCACCGTATTGTGGTCCTGACCGATCATAAGAATTTGATTTACCTCGAGTCTGCCAAACGGCTGAGTCCTAGACAGGCTCGATGGTCCTTGTTTTTTTCCCGTTTTGATTTCGTGGTTTCGTATCTTCCGGGTTCTAAGAATATTAAGGCTGATGCCCTTTCTAGGAGATTCTTGCCTGATTCCCCTGAGGCCCTTGAACCGGTCGGCATTCTGAAAGAAGGGGTGGTCCTTTCTGCCATTTCCCCTGATTTACGGCGGGTTCTTCAGGAATTTCAGTTTGATAGACCTGACCGCTGTCCTGTGGGGAAATTGTTTGTTCCTGACAGATGGACTAGTAGAGTGATTTCTGAGGTTCACTGTTCTGTGTTGGCTGGTCATCCTGGTATTTTTGGTACCAGAGATTTGGTTGGTAGGTCCTTTTGGTGGCCTTCATTGTCACGTGATGTGCGTTCTTTTGTGCAGTCCTGTGGGACTTGTGCGCGGGCCAAGCCTTGTTGTTCCCGTGCTAGTGGGTTACTTTTGCCATTGCCGGTCCCTGAGAGGCCCTGGACGCATATTTCTATGGATTTTATTTCTGATCTTCCGGTTTCCCAGAGGATGTCGGTTATTTGGGTTGTTTGTGACCGGTTTTCTAAGATGGTTCATTTGGTGCCTTTGCCTAAATTGCCTTCCTCTTCAGAGTTGGTTCCGTTGTTTTTTCAGCATGTGGTTCGTTTGCATGGTATTCCGGAGAATATTGTGTCCGACAGAGGTTCCCAGTTTGTTTCTAGGTTTTGGCGGGCCTTTTGTGCTAGGCTGGGCATTGATTTGTCTATTTCTTCTGCATTTCATCCTCCGACAAATGGCCAGACCGAGCGAACTAATCAGACTTTGGAGACTTATTTGAGATGCTTTGTGTCTGCCGATCAGGATGATTGGGTGGCCTTTTTGCCATTGGCCGAGTTTGCCCTTAATAATCGGGCTAGTTCGGCTACTTTGGTTTCGCCTTTTTTATGTAATTTTGGTTTTCATCCTCGTTTTTCTTCTGGGCAGGTTGAGCCTTCTGACTGTCCTGGTGTGGATTCTGTGGTTGACAGGTTGCAGCAGATTTGGGCTCATGTGGTGGACAATTTGGTGTTGTCTCAGGAGGAGGCTCAACGTTTTGCTAACCGTCGTCGGTGTGTTGGTTCCCGGCTTCGGGTTGGGGATTTGGTTTGGTTGTCTTCCCGTCATGTTCCTATGAAGGTCTCTTCCCCTAAGTTTAAGCCTCGGTTTATTGGTCCTTATAGGATTTCTGAGATTATTAATCCGGTGTCTTTTCGATTGGCGCTTCCGGCTTCTTTTGCTATCCATAATGTCTTCTATAGATCTTTATTGCGGAAATATGTGGTGCCCGTTGTTCCCTCTGTTGATCCTCCGGCTCCTGTGTTGGTTGATGGGGAGTTGGAATATGTGGTTGAGAAGATTTTGGATTCTCATTTTTCGAGGCGGAGGCTTCAGTACCTTGTCAAATGGAAGGGTTATGGCCAGGAGGATAATTCTTGGGTTTTTGCTTCTGATGTCCATGCTGCTGATTTGGTTCATGCTTTTCATCTGGCTCGTCCTGATCGGCCTGGGGGCTCTGGTGAGGGTTCGGTGACCCCTCCTCAAGGGGGGGGGGTACTGTTGTGAATTCTGCTTTTGGGCTCCCTCCGGTGGTTGTAGGTGGTAATGCAGTTGCCCCTGAGTTGCAGTCCTGGACAGGTGTTTCTGCTGATTGCAGTTCTGACTGGGGTATTTAGGCGTGCAGGATTCATTAGTCCTTGTCAGTTGTCAATTGTTCTTGGGAGGTGTAGGACCTCTGCCTGGTTCCTCCTGCCTTTCTGCCAAGTCGGCAGGGATGGGTGTCTGGTTTTTTTTTTCCTGTGGCACACATGTTGTGTGCTTCACAATTCAGTGCTATTCTTTGTGTTTTCTTGTCCAGCTCAGATTGTGTCAGTATTTTCTCAGTCTTGCTGGATTCTCTGGATACATTCCATGTCTTTAGTTAGATTGTGGAACTTTTTGTATTATCTGCTGTGGATATTTCTCTAGTCACCTTCCACGACGGCATATGGAGGTTGCCTCTTTGCCCTAATGGGGAACAGGAAATGGAGAGGTTAAAAGGCCCTCCCACCTCCCTCTCACCAGTGTCTTTTCCTGTTCCCCATGGGACAGGAGAGGTTTACTTCATATGCAGTGGTGGCCGGTGACTGCTGCATCTTACAAGCGTCGGCTTGTGTGTAACCGGGCAGCATGGGGTCGTATCTTACCTCCCCTCCTATGCTGCTCCCGTCGCGCCGCGCTGCGGTGTCCTCGGGACCTGTGCCTAGCCTTCCCGCGCCCCCGTGAGGGCAAAGCAGGCTAGTGTTTCTGACCGGAGTCCTCCTGGAGCTCTCCGGTCTCCTTCCCCTCCACACACGCTGCTGGCAACCCGGAAGTGATCGCGCGCGTCACTTCCGGTCCTTTCTGCGCTCCCTGGAGGCACTTCCGCCGGCGGTGTCTCGTGCAGGACGGCGTCCTCCACGCTGGACTATGGAGGGGAAGAGGTGATCGCTGGGGGCAGGTGCATTCCACCGTGTATAAAACCTGCCAGAAAACGTCGCAGGTAAGACTGTTCCTGTCATGGAGAGCGGTACCTGCCCTGCGCTTGCAGAGCCCAGCGCTGCCCCTGCCACAGTAAGTGCCGCAGGGACAGGGGTCCTTAGGTAGTAACTTTGGGGTATCCTTGGTCACTCTCTCTCTCCCCTCTCATTGCAGGGAGAAAGGTCTACCCCCAAAACTACTGTTAAAAAGAAGTGTGCCATCTGTACCATTAAGCTGCCACCTTCATGGGAGAAAAAACTCTGCAGGACCTGTACTGACAAAGTTGTCAGGGCAGAGCAACCTTCTTTACTAGAGGAAATCCGATCCCTGGTCAAGCAAGAGGTGCAATCCTCCCTAGCAGCCTTTACCCCTCCACCCCCTCCGCCACCCCCTCCGCACTCTCCAGCCAAAAAAAGGAAGATCCAGGAAGAGGATTCTGAATCTGAGTCAGACCTCTCTTATGCCTCATCCTCAGGTCGTCAGGAGGAATCTGCATCCTCTATTACATCTGAGGCCAGAAAATATCTCTTTTCTTCTGACTGGATTGAGGACTTAGTAGCCGCAGTACGCAGTACTATGGGGCTGGAGGAGGAACCAGAACCCCAGTCCATACAGGACCAGATGTTTGGTGGCATAACTAAGGGTAAACGGGTGGGGTTTCCAATCCACCAGAATATTTCCGATATGATTGACCAAGAGTGGGAATTACCTGAAAAGCGCCTCAGTACTCCATCCGAGATGAAGCGTAGATTCCCCTTAGAAGGCGAAATGACCAAATGGGATGTCCCTAAAGTTGACTCTCAGGTGGCAAGAGTGGCTAAAAGAACGGCTCTTCCATTTGAGGACTCGTCACAATTAAAGGATCCGATGGACAGGAAGATAGAGAGTCTATTAAAGAAATCATGGGAGACCTCCTCGGTAGCCCTCAAAGCTAATATCGCATCAACATGCGTGGCTAGAGCTCTATTCCGCTGGATAGGTGAACTGGAGTCTCACATATCCCAGGGCACTTCAAGAGCTGAGTTGTTAGACTCCCTTCCTAGTCTCCTTAGAGCCACGGGTTTCCTAGCAGATTCTTCCATGGAAACGATCAGAATTGCTGCAAGGTCGTTAGTACAGACTAACTCGGCCAGAAGGGCGCTGTGGTTAAAAATGTGGTCTGGTGATATCACCTCCAAAGCCAAGTTATGCGCCATACCATTTAAAGGTAACTACGTCTTCGGGCCTTCTCTTGATGACATCTTGGAGAAAGCAACCGATAAAAAGAAAGCCCTCCCAGAACAAAAAACTCCCAAAAAGAAGTTTTTTCGTCCCTTTCAGTCCCAAACCTCTCAGAGAGGGAAAGGCAAGTCCGGGAGGTGGAGTTACCCGAAGGGAGGGGGGAGAAACATCCTCATCCCTCAGCAACAGCAGCAGCAGTCTCAACAGGAGAAACGGTGACTTCAATCCAGTGGGGGGGAGACTTTCAAATTTTTACTCCCAGTGGCAAAACATCACCTCTTGCCCCTGGATCCTCAATATCATCAAAGAAGGTCTCCTAATAGAATTCATTTCCTCCCCCCCACGGGGTCTAAAAGTCACCTCCCTACCCTCCCTGAAAGATCAGTCAAAATTGGCGTCCGGTCTCAGAGCCCTAAAGATGTCAGGTGCGATATCCCAGATACCGGAATCGGAGAGGGATCACGGCCACTACTCTCGCTTATTCCTGGTTCCCAAGCCATCGGGCGAGTCCCGGGTCATTATAAATCTAAAGAATCTCAATCGGCATATAAAGTACCGAAGATTCAAGATGGAATCAGTGAAGAATGCCATCCCCTTGATAGGTCCACACTACTTCATGGCCACTCTCGATCTGAAAGATGCCTACTTTCACATCCCTATTCACCAAAGACATCGCCAATACCTCAAATTCGCTGTACAGAGAGGGCGTCTGATAGAGCACTATCAATTCAACGTCCTCCCATTTGGAATTTCCTCGGCTCCAAGAGTATTTTCCAAAATAATGGGGGAGGTAGTCTCCTTTATCCGGAAGCAAGGCGTCTGTATAGTACCGTACCTAGACGACCTTCTGATAATAGCTCCTTCCAAACAGGCCCTGGAGTCCCATGTATCCAAGACTCTCGAAATCCTGACATCTCTTGGATGGGTGCCGAATCTGGAAAAATCTCACCTACGACCCTCCAAATGCAGGAAATTCCTGGGAGTTCTCCTGGACTCGGCAAAACAAATGTCCTTCCTCCCAGTGGAACACCGTCAAACCCTTTTATCAAAGGTCAAAACGTTCAGGGACACCAGATCCCCTACAGTCAGAGTAGGCATGTCTCTTGTGGGCTCGATGACAGCCTGCATTCAATCGGTACCATGGGCCCAAGCCCATTCCAGAATTCTTCAGGCACATATCTTGCAGAATTGGGACGGTCATCCCAATTCTTTAAACAAGAGGTTGTACACACCAGGTCGTGTCAAGGCCTCCCGGGCTTGGTGGATGTCCCCAAAAAATCTACAAAAAGGGGTCAGCTGGACGCAAGTCCCACTGACCACAGTAACAACGGACGCCAGCCAGAGAGGCTGGGGGGCCATGATAAATCACACCCCTTTCCAAGGTCTCTGGGACCAGTCAACAAGCAAGAAATCTTCCAACTACAGAGAGCTAAAAGCTGTAGAAGAAGCCCTACTAGTAGGAGGTCATCTGATCAAGGGACATCACGTTCGGATATATTCGGACAATGTGACCACGGTGGCCCACATCAGACATCAGGGCAGTTCAAAAAACAATTCCCTGAAGAATATATCTGCCCGGATATGCTCCTGGGCAGAAAGACATCTCTTATCTCTGACAGCGGTTCACCTGAAAGGCTCGTCCAACATTCAGGCAGACTATCTAAGTCGCCAAGACATACATCCGGGGGAATGGTGCCTGAGCAACCGAAGCTTCGAGATGCTGGTGAACAAATGGGGTCTCCCAGAAATCGACCTCTTTGCATCCAGCCGAAATGCGAAAGTCGAAGCATTCTTCTCTCTGAACCCCAGGGACGGCTCCAAAGGAGTGGATGCACTGGTCCAGAAGTGGAATTTCCGACTGGCTTATGCGTTTCCACCAATCCCAATACTGGCGAAAGTCTTACAGAAAGTGCGAGAAGAACAAACGCCTACCATATTGGTAGCTCCACTGTGGCCCAAGAGGAGTTGGTACAACCTGATAGTGGACCTTCAGGTGGATGGGCCGCTCCACTTTCCGATAGAAGAAGACCTTCTTTCTCAAGGACCAATCCATCTCCTAGATGCCCACAAGTGGAATCTGGCGGCATGGCTACTGAAGCCCAAATATTAAGAGCCAGAGGACTATCAGAAGCAGTGGTTTCCACACTTCAAAAATCTAGGAAACCTGTAACCATTGCAATATATAATAAAATCTGGAAGAAATTCTCATCCTTCTGTCTTCCTGAGGTGCCGGATCCCTTCAACCCGAATATTTCAAAAATTCTAGACTTTTTGCAAAAGGGCTTAGAAATAGGCCTCAGGCCTAGCACCTTAAAAGTCCAGGTGTCCGCCCTCAGTTCAATATTTGATCAGGATCTGGCAAATCATCGCTGGATCAAGAGATTCATGATATCAGCTTCCAGAATGAACCCTAAGAAGCAAATAACAGTACCACTGTGGGATCTCAACCTAGTATTACAGGGGCTCACAGGTCCCCCCTTCGAACCATTATCCTCCTGCTCCCAGAAAAACCTAATCTACAAAACAATTTTTCTAGTGGCTATTACATCAGCAAGGAGGGTGGGAGAATTACAAGCTCTCTCAATAAGAGAACCATACCTAACCATTCGAGATGACTCTATAGTACTGCGCCTAGACCCTTCCTTTCTTCCAAAGGTCGTATCGGACTTCCACCGCTCCCAGGAAATTATTCTACCTTCTTTTTGCCAAAATCCTGCAAATTCCAAAGAAGAGAGATTCCATATGCTGGATGTCAGGCGCACTGTATTGTTTTACTTAGAACAAACCAGTTCTTACAGAATTGACCACAACCTATTTATCCATCCATCAGGACAAAATAAGGGAAAAAAGGTAGCCAAAAGTACTATTGCCAACTGGATAAAGAAAGCAATAGCGGAAGCATACCTTGCTCAAGACAAAACTCCTCCAGTGGGAATCAAGGCTCATTCGACTAGATCAACCTCAGTCTCCTGGGCAGAAAGAGCAGGTGCATCAGCGGAGCAAATCTGCAGGGCAGCCACATGGTCTTCATTGCATACTTTCTCCAGGCATTACAGATTGGATGTAATGCCCAACAAGGATTTAGCCTTCGGCCGGAAAGTACTCCAGGCCGTTGTCCCTCCCTAGCGCCAATCAGTTGGTATTCCTCCATATGCCGTCGTGGAAGGTGACTAGAGAAAATAGAATTATTCTTACCGTTAATTCGGTTTCTAGGAACCTTCCACGACGGCGCTAGTTCCCTCCCTATACTCCTGGATTTAAATCTGGGATTCAAGGTAAACCGGTGCTATGGTTTTCAGTTATAAGTCACTGGTGAGAGGGAGGTGGGAGGGCCTTTTAACCTCTCCATTTCCTGTTCCCCATTAGGGCAAAGAGGCAACCTCCATATGCCGTCGTGGAAGGTTCCTAGAAACCGAATTAACGGTAAGAATAATTCTATTTTTTGGAAGGGTTTTAATACTGACCGCCTAGTAATCTGTCCTATCCTTTCCTATTTAGCTAGAGTGGCCTCTTTTGCTAAATCCTGTTTTCTACCTGCGTGTGTCTATTCTTCTCCTCAGTCATTATTTGTGGGGGGCTGCCTATCCTTTGGGGGTCTGCTCTGAGGCAAGGTAGCATTCCTATTTCCATCTATAGGGGTATTTAGTCCTCCGGCTGTGTCGAGGTGTCTAGGGTATGTTAGGTACACCCCACGGCTACTTCTAGTTGCGGTGTTAGTTCAGGATTTGCGGTCAGTACAGGTTCCACCAACTCCAGAGAAAGTTTCATGCGGCTCCAAGGTCACCAGATCATAACACTAAAGTCCCTGGAGATCCATGACTTGTTCATCTTGATGAAAGTTAGGCGGTCTACACTTTCAGGTGACAACCGCCTGCGCTTATCCGTCAGGACACCAGCAGCAGCACTGAAGACACGTTCTGAGAGAACGCTGGCTGCCGGGCACGATAAAACCTTCATGGCGTGTGAGGCGAGCTCAGGCCATTCATCCATTTTGGAAGACCAAAATGTGAAAGGGTCAAAACCCTCCCTGATGGTATTGATAATCAGTTCTAGATACTCCTGCACCATCCTCTCCATTCATTCACCACATGTAAGACTTGTACTTTGCTGCGCTGGTGCACGAGTTGGTCTAAAAAATGTGTCAAAGGACACAGAAATTGCTTCTTCCACTGCTGCTGCTAATGTTTTGGCGTTGATGAATTGACGTGCCAGAGGTTGTAAGTCTAGAGCTGCGATGCGAACTGTGTGCTTCACTGCTGTGTTGGGGAAAAGCTCTCCTAAGGTTGTGTAAAAGCGTGTTTCATTACTCCAGCTTTCGACAGTCCCTTTTCTAGGGCGGGAGTCATCTGGCAAAATTTGGTTTTATAACGTGGATGTAATGAAGTAGCAACCCAGTAGTCAGCATTATTCCTAATCATTACTATATGGGGATCATGTTGCAGATAGTGCAGCTAGAAGGCACTCATGTGTCAGACTCTACCAAGAGGTCTAAGCGCATGCCGTGTTGGTGACTGGGTACAATAAAGGTCGTTTCCTCCGTCCCGCCAACCACGAACAACAGAGAGGGGAGGATTATCCTCTTCATCCGACAGTTGCTCGCCCATCACCTCAACCTCCTCCATTTGTTCCTCGGATCTTGCACTTTCGATAAGTTTGTCTGTTATCACCAGCCTCCCTCGTTCGCAGTAATCCACCCTCCCTTGGCACCCGCTTGTGTGACGACAGTCTTGAAATTAGAGACAATGTTATACCTTCCGCATCCTCCTCTTCTTGTGGGACCACCATCTCCTCCTGCAGGCTATTCAAAGTCTGCTCCAGCATGTAAATGACCGGAGTAGTGATGCTGATGACGGTGGCGTCAGCGCTAAACATCTTAGTAGCCATTTCAAAACTGTGCAGAAGGGTGCAGAGGTCCTTAATCTGTGCCCACACTCTAAAAGTGATATGCGCCAACTCCATACTGTGTTGGCCCAGGTTATACGACATGACATACTGCGTTGGGGCTCGTTGCTGCTGCCACAGTCGCTGCAACATGTGCTGAGTGGAATTCCACCATGTTGGCATATCGACCTGTTAACTCGCATAGAAAAAGACCTCTGTATCGATGCAAGTAGATGAGTAGAGGTGTGCGAACAGCGGAAATGAGCACACCGCTTACGTTCTTTCTGGAGCAGGTCTCCCAGACCAGGGTGAGAAAATGATGTACCACCAGGTTGAGGACGTGAGCAATACAAGGCACGTGTGTGAGCTTGCCTCATCGTAGGGCTACCACCAGGTTCGCACTGTTATCGGACATGGCCTTCCTTGGATGCAGATTCAGCGGAGACAGCCATTGATCAAACTCAGCCTGGAGAGCTGTCCACAACTCTTCAGCTGCATGACTATGATCTTCAAGGCATATCAATTTTAACACTGATTGCGGTGAGCCCTGGCTACACAATACGGAGGTGATGGGGGGGGGGGGTGTTTGCTATGCACTGTTTGAATACGTCTCATTAAGGCAGATGTTGAGGGCGCAGGTGGAGGCCCTAGAGGAGGCAGAAGCAGTGGAAGAAGTGTTAAATGTAGATGTTTGCCTTGGGGATTCCAGGACTTGTGGAGCAGCGCCTGTCCCCACAGCCACCAGAGTCACCCAGTGCCCAGTCAGCGAGATGTACGCCCTTGGCCATGCTTACTCGTCCAAGTGTCTGTGGTGAAATGCACCCTGGGAGACAGAGATTTTGTCAAGGAGCGGGTGGTCTGCTACATGCTGGTGTAGTGCAGGTACAGCGTTCTTACAAAAGTAATGGCGACTGGGTAAATGGTATTGGGGAACTGCGACGGCCATCAACTTTTGGAAACCGTCTGTATCCACCAGGCGGAAAGGCAGCATTTCAGTGGCCAACAGATTGGAGGTGGAGTTCAACCCCTTAGCTTTGTCACTCGTAGGAGGAATCAATCTTTCCTGTGACCACAACTGTGGAACCGTGGGCTGGCTGCAGTGCTGCGATAGGGCAGAGTACGGTGAACCGGACAAACTGCTGGACCGTCAGAGAGGTGCAGGCAGAGATGTTACTGTGGATTGAGAAACTTGTGGTGTAATCGTTCTCTGAGATCGGACAAAAACCGCAAGCATGTCCGCTTTTCCGTTACAGCTGACGGTGGCCTCTGTCAGCGTGATTCGATCGGGTAAAGAGCCCGAGGTTCTGCAGTCAAAGACCTGCGTCTCAATAGTTGGCACGGTAACAGAGGAGGAGGAAGAAGCAGCAGATGCGATTGATGGGGTGGCTGATGGTGGTTGATGTCAGCTGGTCCGTATTTTTGCGCAGTGAGATTCCCACACTAAAGCATGTTGATTGCGCATGTGAAGGTTCGTACATGTAGTAGTCAAATGATTTGAAGTTTTTACCTCGACTCAGTGTTTGTTTTTTGTTTTTTTTACAAAGATGCCAGATTACGTGAGGTGGCTCATTTTTTGCAGAGTCAAAAAAAGGCCCAGGCTAGGCAACCCTTGCCACCCTTGCGAGCTGCAGACCCGCGGACGCTGCTGGTCAGAGGCACAGTTGTGGCTGAGGATGCTTCGTTGCTTCGTTCGTCGTGGCTGCATCACTACGTGTCTGCGATGGATGGCACAATGTAACCTCCCTGTCTTCCTCCTCAGATGACCCACTCAGCTGTGTGCCTCTATAGTCACACCAACTGGGATCTAACACCTCATCATCATCCTCTGTGTTATCACTTTCCTCGCCATTGGAGTCCCTCTCCTCCCCTTCTTGCCCTGACAGTACAGTACAGTCCGTGAGCCTCAGATATCTGAGGAGTCTCATCAGGATCACCCCCCCCCCCCTCAGGGGTTAACGTCTGATGACGAGGGTCAGGATGTTGTTTGGGCCGTACTTCTTCCTGGATCCAAGCTAAAAGAATTCATCGGTGCAGATTTCCTCCTCTTGACTCTGTGAAGCTTTTGAGTACACTTCTGATGAACATGGAATAGAATGTGTGAAAAGCTCTTCATACTCACCCATCTGTAGTTCCGTACGGTCAGTTGAACGTTTGAATAATTGGGACATGGGGGAAGCAAGGGAAATTTGGGTGCCACATCTGTGAACTGTACTGGGTGTGATAACAAAGAAAGAAGAAAAAGAAAGCCGCACAGCCTGTGATAGATGTCTGCTAAATAGGTCTTAATACTGGACGATCCAGAAAGATCGGGAGGTGCTCGCGTTGAACAAAGGAAAAAACCATATAGCAGTAATGGAGCAAAAAGCGGCAACACTCACCGAACCTGTGATGCAAGCTTGTCTTTATTAAAGCATATGTGGACACATCTTCACGGCACGGGGGAGTACACAAGGAAAGAGGTGAGCAGGATAGGGACGACGGCCGTTTCACACCAACACCGGCGCTTCTACGGGTCCATGCCCGTAGGCAAGAAGAGGAGGAGAGTGACTCCAATGGCGAGGAAAGTGATAACACAGAGGATGATGATGAGGTGTTAGATCCCAGTTGGTGTGACTATAGAGGCACACAGCTGAGTGGGTCATCTGAGGAGGAAGACAAGGAGGTTACGTTGTGCCGTCCATCGCAGACACGTAGTGATGCAGCCTCTTTACCCGATCGAATCACGCTGACAGAGGCCACCGTCAGCTGTAATGGAAAAGCGGACATGCTTGCGGTTTTTGTCCGATCTCAGAGAACGATTACACCACAAGTTTCTCAATCCACAGTAACATCTCTGCCTGCACCTCTCTGACGGTCCAGCAGTTTGTCCGGTTCACCGTACTCTGCCCTATCGCAGCACTGCAGCCAGCCCACGGTTCCACAGTTGTGGTCACAGGAAAGATTGATTCCTCCTACGAGTGACAAAGCTAAGAGGTTGAACTCCACCTCCAATCTGTTGGCCACTGAAATGCTGCCTTTCCGCCTGGTGGATACAGACGGTTTCCAAAAGTTGATGGCCGTCGCAGTCCCCCAATACCATTTACCCAGTCGCCATTACCCAGTCGCCCTCTCCTCCTCTTCCTCCACCTCAACATCACACCCAGTACAGCAGTAATGGAGCAAAAAGCGGCAACACTCACCGAACCTGTGATGCAAGCTTGTCTTTATTAAAGCATATGTGGACACATCTTCACGGCACGGGGGAGTACACCAGGAAAGAGGTGAGCAGGATAGAGACGACTGCCGTTTCACGCCAACACCGGCGCTTCTACGGGTCCATGCCTACGGGATGCCTACGGATGCGACGTGTGGCAATGCAAGTCAATGGAGAAAAAACGCATCCTGCAAGCACTTTTGCAGGATGTGTTTTTTTCTCCAAAACGACGCATTGCGACGGAGGCCAAACAACGCTAGTGTGAAAGTAGCCTAACACACTAGATGCTACAAACTCTTTTTAAAATCTGGTGCCCTACTGTATGACGTTAGGAACACAAGGATTTGTTTGTGTAATTTATTTTCAGGGCAAGTTCACACGGCGTTTTTGTTCCCATTTTTTTTTTTTCTGCAGTAAAACCGGATCTTCTTTGCAGGAAAGAAGCTGCGTCAAAAACAAAGGGTTAGGTGCGTTTTTGTTGCGGTTTTTTTTGTTTCATTTTTTTTCTCTTTGTCCATGCTAATGTCCTTGGATTTTCAGCAGCAAAAACGCAGCAAATAATGATACCTGCGTTTTTTGCTGCGTTTTTTTCAACACCCATTCAAGTCAGTGGGTGAAAAAGGCAGCAAAAACGCTGAAAATGGTGACGTGCTCTATGTCCAAAATACGCAGCAAAGCACAAAATACTGATCAAACAGAAAACCAGTGTGTGTGCATGAGATTCCTGAAATCTCACAGGCTTTGCTGGTACTGTAAAAAGCAGCTGAAAATTAGCATTAAAAAAAAACGCAGCAAAAACGCCGTGTGTGAACTGACCCTAAATGTGCGTTAGGTCTGCAGACGGTTTCATGTCACCACAGCACTAAATGACAAGGTGGGATACAGCGGCTGGTTCACACTTAGCTAGCGGTATAATATTAAGTAGAAGGTTATACTCGTGTATGGAGCACAAGAGAAGCCGTGCATAACACACTTGTAGGACATGTGCCCTGCTGGCTTTGTCTGTGGACCTCAGTAATGGCCAAAGGAAAGTGCTGGAAGGTAAATTTACAGCCACACTGGACACTAGATAGCTACACTATCTGACTGACATACAACCGCCTAACTAGCTAAAATCTTGCTGCTTGCAATGCCAGCGTCAGGAGCAGCCTCAATGCACAGTGTCAAAATGGCCCTAAAACAAGAAGTCCTTGCTGCCGGCTTTCCTGCTCTGCATCGTAGTGTCGCGCCTGAATGCTGCAGAGCAGAAAGCTGCGCCGTAGAGGGGCTGACCCTGATGGCCGTTGTTTCATCTGGGCGGAAGCCCTAAGGGCGCACTTGGTGAATAATGCCGATAATCTGTAGGAGCTGGATTTGTGGTGTCTTTCACAGAGGACGCAGTGTGTGTGTCTTGGAAACACGTTGCTGTTTTTGAGACATTGTGGATCTATCTTTTTAGGCCAAAAAGTGTTTTCAATAAGTCTGAAATTTTATGACGCTGGATTTTTCTTACACGGTGTCTTTTACGCACTGAAGGGAAAACTATAGATCCAGGGTGTGAACTTGATGATTTTTTCCCATAAATGTCTGTGTGTGAGATCCCCTGGAGGATCCTGAGCTGCTGCGGCCCCTCACTGGTGGACGGCATTCATGCTTTTTTTTGTCTCGCAGGGCTCATTGTGTGAGGGGCTCCTACCCCCCGGAGCTGCTCTCTGCTTGGGACACGTTTGCTGAAGAGAAGGGGACCGAGAACGAGCGGCCTGGTAAGAGCCTTTAGGACTGACCCCTCAGAGCAGACGGGTGCAGCAGCTTGCTCCATTATTTAGCGTCCGTACATCTTGGTCTTCTCTTTGCTTGTCCTTCTCTCCAATGATACTGGACATGGTGTGTGGGGGCCTGTGATGGACCTGCCCTGTTCTACTCCAGCTCCTGTTCCAGTGTCCTGGCCTCATCTGTTGCGGCAGGAGATGAACATGATGTCCACAGTACAGTGGGATGTAGGAACATGTAATACTGCAGTCTGGGGTCACATGCGGGATCTACAGACACACCATGGCAGACGGGGTGTGAGGAAACCTCTGCAAGGAGTGATAGGAAATGCCCTAGAACAGCGGCCCCCAGCTGGTGCAGGACTACAACTACCAGGGTGTCCTGAGGGTTTGGGCTTTGTTGCTTTGCAATGGTTGGATGGTCTGTAGCACCTCTTCCTGTACTTAGCCATTTTGCATCTGCCTGCAGACTTGTTTGGAGCGGAGCAGCTCTTCATGATTCTCGAGTTTGAGTTTGGTGGCGACGATTTAGAGCGGATGAGTTCCAAGGTAAGTTGGGACATGGGATCTCATGCAGATGACTGTCCTGGAAGTTTCCCCTAAGTCACTTTGTGACTTTTCTTTCATTGCATTGACCACTTATGTGTTTTTTTCCCTTCACAGCTGCCATCTGTGGTGGCCTCCCGTAGTATCCTCCACCAGGTGACTGCAGCCTTGGCTGTGGCTGAAGAGGAGCTGAGATTTGAGCACAGGTACCGGTCCTCCATTAATCTTTCATGTCCTCTGATGATCCATGACATACAGTGGGTACAGAAAGTATTCAGACACCTTTAAATATCTCTGTTTCATTGCAGCCATTTGGTAAATTCAATAAAGTTCATTTTTTTCCTCAATAATGTCCACTCTGCACCCCATCTTGTCTTAAAATAACAGAAATGTAGACATTTTTGCAAATTTAACAACAAAGAAAAACTGAAATATCAGATGGTCATAAGTCTTCAGCCCCTTTGCTCAGACCCTCATATGTAAGTCCCATGCTGTCCACTTCCTTTTGATCCTCCTTGAGATGGTTCTACTCCTTCATTGGAGTCCAGCTGTGTGTAATTACACTGATAGGACTTGATTTGGAAAGGCGCACACCTGTCTATATAAGACCTCATAGCTCACAGTGCATGTCAGACCAAAGGAGAATCATGAGGCCAAAGGATCTGGCCAAGGAGCTCAGAGACAGAATTGTGGCAAGGCACAGATCTGGCCAAGGTTACAACACAATTTCTGCAGGACTCAAGGTTCCTAAGAGCACAGAGGCCTCCATAGTCCTTAAATGGAAGAAGTTTGGGACCATCAGAAGTCTTCCTAGACCTGTCCGTCCAGCCAAACTGAGCAATCGTGGGAGAAGAGTCTTGGTGAGAGAGGTGAAGAAGATCCCCAAGATCACTGTGGCTGAGCTCCAGAGATGCAGTAGGGAGATGGGAGAACGTTCCACAAAGTCAACTATCACAGCAGCCTCCACCAGTCGGGCCTGTCAGGAAAATATGAATATGTCTATATTCTATGTACACTCCCAGAGCCTCCTCTATTACATTTGTGCCGTGTACACAGGAAGCCCCTGTGTAGACACATGTCTGCCGCCCCCTCTTCCCCCCTCCCTCCACCTAGATGAGCTGGTGTAATTGTAGACCTGGCTATGACCGGCTCAAGCCTGAAGTAAAGACTTGGAGCACATGTTCCATTGTCTATTCAAACTCAAATATAATCATGCAGAGTTATCATAGAGGCAGGAAACTTAAGGTATTGTCACACAGTGCCATTTTAATCGCTACGACGGTACGATTCGTGACGTTCTAGCGATATCGTTACGATATCGCAGTGTCTGACACGCAGCAGCGATCAGGGATCCTGCTGAGAATCGTACGTCGTAGCAGATCGTATGGAACTTTCTTTCGTCGCTTGATCACCCGCTGTCATCGCTGGATCGTTGTGTGTGACAGCGATCCAGCGATGTGTTCGCTTGTAACCAGGGTAAACATCGGGTAACTAAGCGCAGGGCCGCGCTTAGTAACCCGATGTTTACCCTGGTTACCAGCGTAAACGTAAAAAAAACAAACAGTACATACTCACATTCCGGTGTCTGTCCTCCGGCGTCTCAGCTTCTCTGCACTGTGAGCGCCGGCCAGCCGGAAAGCGAGCACAGCGGTGATGTCTGACGTCACCGCTCTGCTTTCCGGCTATGGCGCTTACACAGTGCAGAGAAGCAGAACGCCGGGGGACAGACACCGGAATGTAAGTATGCACTGTTTGTTTTTTTTACGTTTACGCTGGTAACCAGGGTAAACATCGGGTTACTAAGTGCGGCCCTGCGCTTAGTTACCCGATGTTTACCCTGGTTACTCGGGAACTTCGGCATCGCTCCAGCGCCGTGATTGCAACGTGTGACCGCAGTCTACGACGCTGGAGCGATAATCATACGACGCTGCGACGTCACGAATCGTGCCGTCGTAGCGATCAAAATTGCACTGTGAGACAGTACCCTTATATTTTGGCGTTTTCGGGCTCATGTGCCCATCAGGAATTGAGAAAATGGCTCCTGCCATCCAATAGCCCACAAGAAGTTATTGTTTGGTATCAGTAGAAAGATAAATTCGCAAGAGAAAACGTGATCCATCTGTCATCTCGCTGTGAGCCTCGCAGCCAGAATTATGGTACATTCCCTAGCTCCGCCCACTCAGGGAGGTCAGCCAAGGAAAGCTATAACCCCTTCCCGACATGCCTCGTACTAGTACAGCGCATGTCGTGCCTCCCCCTCTGATGTGGCTCCGGCGAGACAGCTGACATGTGCGCGCAATAGCGGCTGGTGGAGTCGCGATCCACCCGCCACTATTAACTAGTTAAATGCCGCTGTCAAACGCTGACAGTGGCATTTAACAACTGCTCACGGCCATCGGGCCGGAAATGCGCTCATCACCAACCCCCGTCACATGATCGGGGGTCAGCGATGCGTCGGCATGACAACCTGAGGTCTCCTCCAGACCTCTATGGTTGTTGATGCTGGCTTGCTGTGAGCGCCACCCTGTGGTCGGCGCTCATAGCAAGCCTATAATTCAGCTACATAGGGGCGATCTGATGATCGCTGCTATGTAGCAGAGCCGATCAGGCTGTCCCAGCTTCTAGCCTCCCATGGAGGCTATTGAAGCATGGCAAAAGTAAAAAAAATGTTTAAAAACAAATATGAAAAGAAATAGAAGTTTAAATCCCCCACTTTCGCTCCATTCAAAATAAAATAATAATAAAAAAACAAACCTACACATATTTGGTATCGCCGAGTTCAGAATCGCCCGATCTATCAATAAAAAAAAAAAAGCATTACCCTGATCGCTAAACAGCGTAGCAAGAAAAAAATTAAAAACGCCAGAATTACATTTTTTTGGTCGCCGCAACAATGTATTAAAATGTAATAACGGGCGATCAAAAGAACGTATCTGCACCAAAATGGTATAATTAAAAACGCCAGCTCGGCGCGCAAAAAATAAGCCCTCACCCGACCCCAGATCATGAAAAATGGAGACGCTTCGGGTATCGGAAAATTGCGCAAGTTCTTCTTTTTTTTTTTTTTTTTTTAGCAAAGTTTGGAATCTTTTTTCACCACTTAGATGAAACGTAACCTAGACATGTTTGGTGTCTATGAACTCGTAATGACCTGGAAAATCATAATGGCAGGTCAGTTTTAGCATTTAGTGAACCTAGCAAAAAAGCCAAACAAAAAACTGTGGGACTGCACTTTTTTTGCAATTTCATCACACTTGGAATTTTTTTCCCGTTTTCTAGTAAAAGACATGGTAAAACCAATGATGTCGTTCAAAAGTACAACTCGTCCCGCAAAAAATAAGCCCTCACATGACCATATTGACGGAAAAATAAAAAAATTATGGCTCTGGGAAGGAGGGGAGCGAAAAACGAAAAAGGGCTGCACCTTGAAGGGAATAATATTAGGATTCTAGAGTAGGAAGCTGTGATTTGCCCGGGTGCCGGCTGGAGCTGTGCTCATAGACCATTATCCCTTGGGGAAAGCGCCCCTCCCCCTCCTCCACACGGAGTGCCGTGGAATGATAAGTGTAACTTCTTGTAGCCACTTTATTTTGTAATTGTCTGTGTATACTTTGTATTTGTCTCTATTTGTACCATCCTTTTATATTTTTGTAAATCTTCCTATCGGACGAATTAGAATTAATTGTTGTTGGAGCATAATTATGACATGGTGGGGATATCTGAGACGTGGCTGGATGAGAGCCATGACTGGGCTGTTAACTTGCAGGGCTATAGCCTGTTCAGAAATGACCGTACAGATAAGCGAGGGGGAGGGGTGTGTCTGTAGAGTCCCTGTGGGTGGAGATAAGGGGAGGGGGAAAATAATAAATTACTGATAGGGGTTTGTTATAAATCTCCAAAACTAATGGAAGCAATGGAGAATATCCTCGTAAAGCAAATAGATGAAGCTGCGACTCAAGGAGAAGTCATTATTATGGGGGACTTCAACTACCCTGAAATAGATTGGGGAACAGAAACCTGCAGTTCCAGCAAAGGTAATCGGGGTCTGACAACTATGAGAGACAATTACCTCTGACAACTGGTTCAGGACCCAACAAGAAGGGGGGCACTGCTAGACCTAATATTAACCAACAGGCCAGACCGCATAGCAAATATAAGGGTTGGGGGTCACTTGGGGAATAGTGATCACAAAATAATAAGTTTTCATGTCTCCTTTAATAAGATGTGTAGTAGGGGGGTGACAAGGACACTAAACTTCAGGAAGGCAAATTTCCAACGGATGAGAGAGGATCTTGGTGCAATTAACTGGGACGATATCCTGAGACACAAAAATACACAAAGAAAATGGGAGACGTTTATTAGCATCCTGGATAGGACCTGTGCACAGTATATACCGTATGGGAATAAACATACTAGAAATAGGAGGAAACCAATATGGCTAAATAGAGCTGTAAGGGGCGCAATAAGGGACAAAAAGAAAGCATTTAGAGAATTAAAGGAAGTAGGTAGTGAGGAGGCATTAAATAAATACAGAAAATTACATCAATTCTGTAAAAAGCAAATCAAGGCAGCAAAAATGGAGACAGAGAGACTCATTGCCAGAGAGAGGAAAAATAATCCCAAAATATTCTACATAAATAGTAAGAAACTAAAAAAATGAAAGTGTTGGCCCCTTAAAAATAGTCTGGGTGAAATGGTGGATGAGGATGAGGAAAAAGCCAATCTGCTAAATGACTTTTTTCATCAGTATTTACACAAGAAAATCCCATGGCGACAATATGATCAGTGATAAAAATTCCCCATTAAATGTCACCTGCTTAACCCAGCAGGAAGTACAGCGGCGTCTAAAAATAACTAAAATTGACAAATCTCCGTGCCCGGATGGGATCCACCCCCGAGGACTGCAGGAACTAAGTACAGTCATTGATAGACCATTATTTTTAATCTTTAAAGACTCCATAATAACAGGGTCTGTACCACAGGACTGGCGTATAGCAAATGTGGTGCCAATATTCAAAAAAGGGGACAAAAACTGATCTCAGTAATTATAGGCCAGTAAGCTTAACCTCTACTGTGGGTAAAATCCTGGAGGGCATTCTAAGGGATGCTATGCTGGAGTATCTGAGGAGGAATAACCTCATGACCCAGTATCAGCACGGGTTTACTAGGGACCGATCATGTCAGACTAATCTGATCAGCTTCTATGAAGAGGTAAGTTCTGGACTGGACCAAGGGAACCCAGTAGACGTAGTGTATATGGACTTTTCCAAAGCTTTTGATACGGTGCCACACAAAAGGTTGTTACATAAAATGAGAATAATGGGGATAGGGGAAAATATGTGTAAGTGGGTTGAGAGCTGGCTCAGGGATAGGAAACAAAGGGTGGTTATTAATGGAGCACACTCGGACTGGGTCGCGGTTAGCAGTGGGGTACCACAGGGGTCAGTATTGGGCCCTCTTCTTTTTAACACATTTATTAATGACCTTGTAGGGGGCATTCAGAGTAGAATTTCAATATTTGCAGATGACACTAAACTCTGCAGGGTAATCAATACAGGGGAGGACAATTTTATATTACAGGATGATTTATGTAAACTAGAAGCTTGGGCTGATAAATGGGAAACGAGCTTTAATGGGGATAAATGTAAGGTCATGCACTTGGGTAAAAGTAATAAGATGTATAACTATGTGCTTAATTCTAAAACTCTGGGCAAAACCGTCAATGAAAAAGACCTGGGTGTATGGGTGGATAACAAACTCATATTCAGTGGCCAGTGTCAGGCAGCTGCTACAAAGGCAAATAAAATAATGGGATGCAGTAAAAGAGGCATAGATGCTCATGAGGAGAACATAATTTTACCTCTATACAAGTCACTAGTTCGACCACACTTAGAATACTGTGCACAGTTCTGGTCTCCGGGGTATAAGAAAGACATAGCTGAACTGGAGCGGGTGCAGAGAAGAGCGACCAAGGTTATTAGAGGACTGGGGGGTCTGCAATACCAAGATAGGTTATTACACTTGGAAAAACGAAGGCTAAGGGGTGATCTTATGTTAATGTATAAATATATGAGGGGACAGTACAAAGACCTTTCTGATGATCTTTTTAATCATAGACCGGTGACAGGGACAAGGGGGCATCCTCTACGTCTGGAGGAAAGAAGGTTTAAGCATAATAACAGACGCGGATTCTTTACTGTAAGAGCAGTGAGACTATGGAACTCTCTGCCGTATGATGTAATGAGTGATTCATTACTTAAATTTAAGAGGGGACTGGATACCTTTCTTGTAAAGTATAATGTTACAGGGTATATACACTAGATTCCTTGATAGGGCGTTGATCCAGGGAACTAGTCTGATTGCCGTATGTGGGGTCGGGAAGGAATTTTTTTCCCCAATGTGAAGCTTACTTTTTGCCACATGTTTTTTTTTTTCCTTCCTCTGGATCAACATGTTAGGTTAGGCTATGGGCTGAACTAGATGGACTTAGGGTTGTTTCACACTTGCGTTTTTGTCTGCAGCGTTTTTTTGAACAAAAAAACGCATGCGTTTTTTTCCCTATATTTAACATTGAAAACGCATGCGTTTTTTTGTACGCGTTTGGTCGCGTTTTCAAGCGCATGCGTTTTTTTACTGCATGCGTTCATTTTCAGAAATGCTACTTGTAGTATTTTTGAGAGGCTTTTTTTGCGGCAAAAAAATGCATTGCTGTCTATGTAAACGCATGCGTTTTTAAGCACATGCGTTTGTTTGCGTTAAAAACGCATGCGTTTTTATAGAAAAAACCCAGAAAACACACTGAAAAGTCACCCACCACCATCAAGGTGATGAAGGGATCCAAACCCTAACCCTACCCCTAACCTCACCCCTAACCGTTTAATGAACATTTTCTGACAGTCATAGTGCCATGTATTTAAGTGCCACGTATTTAAGTGCCATGTACTATAACTACGTGGTTATACGTGGCACTGAAATATCGTGGCACGTAAATACGTGGCACTTAAATGCGTGGCACTGATACGTGGCACTGAAATATCGTGACATTTACGTGAAATACGTGGCACTTAAATATGTGGCACTTAAATATGTGGCACTTAAATACGTGGCACTTAAATACGTGGCACTTAAATACGTGGCACTTATATACGTATATAAACGTATTTCAGTGCCACGTATTTCAGTGCCACGTATTTCAGTGCCACGTATTTCAGGTTAGGGTTAGGGGTAGGGTTAGGGTTTTTTGTTTTTTTTCTTGTTTTCTTGTGTTTTTCTATAAAAACGCATGCGTCTAAAAAACACATGCGTTTTACCGCGTTTACATGCGTTTTTTCACACATGCGTTTTTTTAAAAAAGGCATGCAGATAAAAACGCAAGTGTGAAACCAGCCTTAAAGTCTTCCTTCAACCTTAATAACTGTTACTATCCTTTCTGGAATAAATGTATGAATTTACTAGTTTTGTTTTCCTTGCTCTATAATGTACTGCCACAACCTCCACACTAATTACGCTACCATGTGGGTTGGCTCCTGACCCGATATTGATTTTAATGTAGAACGAGGAGCTGGTGGTCGCACAGTGTTCTGGGGATTTGGGAGACTCTTACAGTGACGGAACAGAGGTTTATATGTGTATTACCCGCCCTGAGACTGCGGATATACATATCGCCCTCACTGCAGAGTGCCCAATAGCCAGTACACGGCACGGCAGCCTTTCTGGCGACTACTTACCCTAGATGTAGGTCCCTGACTGACCTGAGGATAAGGGGGGGCGCTAGAGAGCTGCAAGTTCCGGAACCTAAAAAAACACAAAAATTGAGCTTAACTTGAGATGCTACACATGCAGAACTTAAACGCATATTCACATTGGCTACAAAACATAAAAGCCTACAAGATAAAAACTGAGCAAAAACCCTGCTGTAACTAAGTAAATAAAATTTCTGAGCTGGAAATTTAAGGCTTCCCCAGACTTGTGTTCCCTGGTTGGGCCCAGTCCTTTTGTCTGCCCTTATTCACACTGAGGTCAACATTGACAGGTTTTAATACTAGACCGTGTAGGACTGTCCCGATCAGAGTTACCTTGACGTGGTGGGATGGCTTTTGTTCTAATTTTTTTTATCAAAACACAGTATTTCTAAAAACTCTGTGTTATTTAAATGCACTTTTGCGTTTTATTTACTTAGTTACAGCAGGGTTTTTGTTCACTTTTTCTTTTGTAATTTTTTATAAATTCCTGAACCGGAACTGAAGGTGGAAACAAAAGTTGTGGGTGGTTAATAGGACCCTCTGATCCTCTGGTCTGATGAGACGAAGATAGACCTTTATTATTATTATTATTATTATTATTTATTTATATAGCACCATTAATTCCATGGTGCTGTACATGAGAAAGGGGTTACATACAGGGTTATAGCTATCATTTACAGTAAACAGGTTTACAGTGACACACTGGTACAGAGGGGAGAGAACCCTGTCCTTGCGGACTTACATTCTATGGGATAGTGGGGAAGATACAGAAGGTAGCGGTGGGCGGCGGCGGCTCTGGCGGTGGTGAGACGGCGGCTCGGTTATTGTAGGCTGTAGGCTTTCCTGAAGAGATGGGTTTTCAGGTTCCGTCTGAAGGATCCGAGGGTGGTGGATAATCGGACGTGTTGAGGCATGGAATTCCAGAGGATGGGGGATATTCGGGAGAAATCTTGGAGGCGATTGTGTGAGGAACGAATAAGTGCGGAGGAGAGTAGGAGGTCTTGAGATGAACGAAGATTACGTGAAGGAAGATATTGGGAGATTAGTTCAGAGATATAGGGAGGGGATAGGTTGTGGATGGCTTTGTAGATCAGTGTTAGTAGTTTGAGCTGGATTCGTTGGGGGATTGGGAGCCAGTGGAGGGATTTGCAGAGGGGAGAAGCAGGGGAGTAGCGAGGAGAGAGGTGGATTAGGCGGGCAGCAGAGTTGAGGACAGACTGGAGTGGTGCAAGAGAGTTAGCGGGGAGGCCACAGAGGAGGGTGTTGCAGTAATCGAGGCGGGAGATGATGAGAGCATGTACAAGAGTTTTGGTAGATTGTGGGCTGAGGAAGGGACGGATTCTGGCAATATTTTTGAGTTGGAGGCGACAGGATGTGGCAAGAGCTTGGACGTGAGGTTTGAAGGACAGGGCAGAGTCAAGAGTTACCCCGAGGCAGCGGATTTCAGGAGCGGGAGAGAGCGTGATGCCGTTTACCATAATAATGGTAATTAATTATGGTAATAATTCTAAGCGGCATATGTGGAGAAAACCAGGCACTGCTCATCACCTGTCCAATAGAATCCCAACAGTGAAGCATGGTGGTGGCAGCATCATGCTATGAGGGTGTTTTTCAGCTGCAGGGACAGGACGACTGGTTGTCATTGAAGGAAAAAAGATTGCGGCCAAGTACAGAGATGAAAACCTCTTACAGAGTACTCTGGACCTCAGACTTGGCCGAAGGTTCACCTTCCAACAAGACAATGACACACAGCTAAAATAACAAAGGAGCGGCTTCAGAACAACTCTGCCACCATTCTTGACCGGCCCAGCCAGAGCCCTGACCTAAGCCCAATGGAGCATCTCTGGAGAGACCTGAAAATGGCGTCCACCAACGTTCACCATCCAACCTGATGGAACTGGAGAGGATCTGCAAGGAAGAATGGCCGAGGATCCCCAAATCCACGGGTGAAAACTTGTTGCATCATTCCCAAGAAGACTTATGGCGGATGAGAGAGGATCTTGGTGCAATTAACTGGGACGATATCCTGAGACACAAAAATACACAAAGAAAATGGGAGACGTTTATTAGCATCCTGGATAGGACCTGTGCACAGTATATACCGTATGGGAATAAACATACTAGAAATAGGAGGAAACCAATATGGCTAAATAGAGCTGTAAGGGGCGCAATAAGGGACAAAAAGAAAGCATTTAGAGAATTAAAGGAAGTAGGTAGTGAGGAGGCATTAAATAAATACAGAAAATTACATCAATTCTGTAAAAAGCAAATCAAGGCAGCAAAAATGGAGACAGAGAGACTCATTGCCAGAGAGAGGAAAAATAATCCCAAAATATTCTACATAAATAGTAAGAAACTAAAAAAATGAAAGTGTTGGCCCCTTAAAAATAGTCTGGGTGAAATGGTGGATGAGGATGAGGAAAAAGCCAATCTGCTAAATGACTTTTTTTCATCCGTATTTACACAAGAAAATCCCATGGCGACAATATGATCAGTGATAAAAATTCCCCATTAAATGTCACCTGCTTAACCCAGCAGGAAGTACAGCGGCGTCTAAAAATAACTAAAATTGACAAATCTCCGGGCCCGGATGGGATACACCCCCGAGTACTGCAGGAACTAAGTACAGTCATTGATAGACCATTATTTTTAATCTTTAAAGACTCCATAATAACAGGGTCTGTACCACAGGACTGGCGTATAGCAAATGTGGTGCCAATATTCAAAAAAGGGGACAAAAACTGATCTCAGTAATTATAGGCCAGTAAGCTTAACCTCTACTGTGGGTAAAATCCTGGAGGGCATTCTAAGGGATGCTACACATGCAGAACTTAAACGCATATTCACATTGGCTACAAAACATAAAAGCCTACAAGAGAAAAACTGAGCAAAAACCCTGCTGTAACTAAGTAAATAAAATTTCTGAGCTGGAAATTTAAGGCTTCCCCAGACTTGTGTTCCCTGGTTGGGCCCAGTCCTTTTGTCTGCCCTTATTCACACTGAGGTCAACATTGACAGGTTTTAATACTAGACCGTGTAGGACTGTCCCGATCAGAGTTACCTTGACGTGGTGGGATGGCTTTTGTTCTAATTTTTTTTATCAAAACACAGTATTTCTAAAAACTCTGTGTTATTTAAATGCACTTTTGCGTTTTATTTACTTAGTTACAGCAGGGTTTTTGTTCACTTTTTCTTTTGTAATTTTTTATAAATTCCTGAACCGGAACTGAAGGTGGAAACAAAAGTTGTGGGTGGTTAATAGGACCCTCTGATCCTCTGGTCTGATGAGACGAAGATAGACCTTTATTATTATTATTATTATTATTATTTATTTATATAGCACCATTAATTCCATGGTGCTGTACATGAGAAAGGGGTTACATACAGGGTTATAGCTATCATTTACAGTAAACAGGTTTACAGTGACACACTGGTACAGAGGGGAGAGAACCCTGTCCTTGCGGACTTACATTCTATGGGATAGTGGGGAAGATACAGAAGGTAGCGGTGGGCGGCGGCGGCTCTGGCGGTGGTGAGACGGCGGCTCGGTTATTGTAGGCTGTAGGCTTTCCTGAAGAGATGGGTTTTCAGGTTCCGTCTGAAGGATCCGAGGGTGGTGGATAATCGGACGTGTTGAGGCATGGAATTCCAGAGGATGGGGGATATTCGGGAGAAATCTTGGAGGCGATTGTGTGAGGAACGAATAAGTGCGGAGGAGAGTAGGAGGTCTTGAGATGAACGAAGATTACGTGAAGGAAGATATTGGGAGATTAGTTCAGAGATATAGGGAGGGGATAGGTTGTGGATGGCTTTGTAGATCAGTGTTAGTAGTTTGAGCTGGATTCGTTGGGGGATTGGGAGCCAGTGGAGGGATTTGCAGAGGGGAGAAGCAGGGGAGTAGCGAGGAGAGAGGTGGATTAGGCGGGCAGCAGAGTTGAGGACAGACTGGAGTGGTGCAAGAGAGTTAGCGGGGAGGCCACAGAGGAGGGTGTTGCAGTAATCGAGGCGGGAGATGATGAGAGCATGTACAAGAGTTTTGGTAGATTGTGGGCTGAGGAAGGGACGGATTCTGGCAATATTTTTGAGTTGGAGGCGACAGGATGTGGCAAGAGCTTGGACGTGAGGTTTGAAGGACAGGGCAGAGTCAAGAGTTACCCCGAGGCAGCGGATTTCAGGAGCGGGAGAGAGCGTGATGCCGTTTACCATAATAATGGTAATTAATTATGGTAATAATTCTAAGCGGCATATGTGGAGAAAACCAGGCACTGCTCATCACCTGTCCAATAGAATCCCAACAGTGAAGCATGGTGGTGGCAGCATCATGCTATGAGGGTGTTTTTCAGCTGCAGGGACAGGACGACTGGTTGTCATTGAAGGAAAAAAGATTGCGGCCAAGTACAGAGATGAAAACCTCTTACAGAGTACTCTGGACCTCAGACTTGGCCGAAGGTTCACCTTCCAACAAGACAATGACACACAGCTAAAATAACAAAGGAGCGGCTTCAGAACAACTCTGCCACCATTCTTGACCGGCCCAGCCAGAGCCCTGACCTAAGCCCAATGGAGCATCTCTGGAGAGACCTGAAAATGGCGTCCACCAACGTTCACCATCCAACCTGATGGAACTGGAGAGGATCTGCAAGGAAGAATGGCCGAGGATCCCCAAATCCACGGGTGAAAACTTGTTGCATCATTCCCAAGAAGACTCATGGCTGTACTAGCTCAAAAGGGGCTTCTACCCAATACTGAGCAAAGGGGCTGAAGACTTATGACCATTTGAGATTTCAGTTTTTATTTTTTAATAAATTTGCAAAAATTACTACATTTCTTTTTTTTCAGTCAAGATGGGGTGCAGAGTGTACATTAATGAGAAAAAAATTTACTTTTCTGAATTTACCAAATGGCTGCAATGTAACAGAGTGAAAAATGTAAAGGGGTCTGAATACTTTCCGTACCCACTGTAAGTTCAGGGTCTTCTCCGTGCCCACCGCATTCTTCTATTTGTTCTGGTTTTTAAGGGATTTGCACTGGGGCAATCTCCTGATTGAGAAGTCGTCGTCCTGCACCATGTCCGTGTCCCTCCGTGGGGAGAGGCTTGATATTCCCAGTGGCGGGATACAGGTGAAGATCATCGACTATACTCTGTCTCGGCTGGATAAAGGTGGATGGTCTGGGGGTGGTAGAAGGTCACTTTCCCTTCTCTGTCCAAATGACCGTTGCTTGTACAAACCTGCTACTTTTTTCAGATGGACTGACCGTCTTCTGTGACCTGTCTACAGACGAGGAGCTTTTCCAGGGAAAGGGAGATCTGCAGTTTGATGTTTATAGAGGGATGAGACTCGAGAACCAGTAAGTGACTAAGAGACATGTATGGGGATCCATGTCATGATGTAGTACACAGAGAAACTCGAGGGCACGACAAATATCAAAGGGGTCAGTGACCACACATGAAAAATGAGAAAACAGCAGTGTGTATGGAATTGATCAAGACCACCCATATAGAATATATTCAAATAGACAATAAATCTGTTTATTTATGAAAAAACACAACACAAATAAATAGCACAAGATTTAAAAACAAAAAGGGCCACGAATGGCCATGAAAAAGACCACTGAAGGCCCGTCTTGGGGCCAGCAACAAACCTCCTCCTGTGCTAGCAGCAGATATAAGCGCCGGCTGTAACCCTCCACCTCCAGAGATGTTAAACCCCTGAGCAGGCCTAGATGAGCTTAAATAAGCCATCCCACAAAAATCTCAAAGAAAAGTACAGGATACAATGAATAGTGGTGTTATCCAAGTGAGAAAATGTGTATTCTTACAAACAATCCGAGGAGAAGGCAAGTGAATAACCAGTATAGAGGCGAAGCGAGCCCCATGTTATAAGTGATTAAAGGGAGCCCCCCACGCGTATCGCCACCTTATAGCGTGGCTTCCTCAGGGGTGAAAAGGAGTGGACTCATTGTCACAATTTGTGTTGTATAAATAAGGCAAATAATTAAAGATACCTGGTGTTTGCCAGCGTGTCTGTAGAGACTGCGTCCGGTAGCAAGAGCCGCGCATGCGCGGCTCACAACACCCAAGGCACCGCGACCACAAGCGCCGTCATGGAGAGCCGTGCACGTGCTGTTCACAAAGACCAGAACACTGCATCTACCAGTGCTGTCATGGAAACGGCATGGTACAGAAGGAATCCGCCCGTGCGCGGTCCAGGCTCACTGTGTGAAAGAGAACAACGCATGCGTAGTTTCGTGGTGTCCTGGATCACTACTTAAACATACAGTGCCTTGGGGAAGTATTCGCCCCCCTGGAACTTTTCAACCTTTTCCCACATATCATGTTTCAAACACAAAGATACCAAATGTAAATTTTTGGTGAAGAATCAACAACAAGTGGAACACAATTGTGAAGTTGAACGAAATTTATTGTTTATTTTACATTTTTGTGGAAATTGAAAAACTGAAAAGTGGGGCGTGCAATATTATTCGGCCCCTTTCCTTTCAGTGCAGAAGTTCATTGTGGATCTCTGAATGATCCAATGTTGTCCTAAATGCCTAATGATGATAAATATAATACACCGGTGTGTGATCAAGTCTCCGTATAAATGCACCTGCTCTGTGATAGACTCAGGGTTCTGTGTGAAGCACAGAGAGCATCATGAAGACCAAGGAACACAACAGGCAGGTCCGTGATACTGTTGTGGAGAAGTTTAAAGCCGGATATGGATACAAAATGATTTCCAAAACTTTAAACATCCCAAGGAGCACTGTGCAAGGATCATATTGAAATGTAAGGAGTATCATACCACTGCAAATCTACCAAGACCCGGCCGTCCCTCTAAACTTTCATCTCAAACAAAAAGAAGACTGATCAGAGATGCAACCAAGAGGCCCATGATCACTCTGAATGAACTGCAGAGATCTACAGCTGAGGTGGGACAGTCTGTCCATAGGACAACAATCAGTCGTACACTGCACAAATCTGGCCTTTATGGAAGAGTGGCAAGAAGAAAGCCATTTCTCAAAGATATCCATAAACAACAAGCCACCTGGGAGACACCAAACATGTGGAAGAAGGGGCTCTGGTCAGATGAGACCAAAATCGACAATGCCAAACGATATGTTTGGTGTAAAGGCAACACAGCTCATCAGCCTGAACACACCAGCCCCACTGTCAAACATGGTGGTGGCAGCATCATGGTTTGGGCCTGCTTTTCTTCAGCAGGGACAGGGAAGATGGTTAAAATTGATGGGAAGATGGATGGAGCCAAATACAGGACCATTCTTGAAGAAAACCTGTCTGCAAAAGACCTGAGACTGGGACGGGGATTTGCCTTCCAACAAGACAATGATCCCAAATATAAAGCAAAATCTACAATGGAATGGTTCACAAATAAACGTATCCAGGTGTTAGAATGGCCAAGTCAGTCCAGACCTCAATCCAATGGAGAATCTGTGGAAAAAGCTGAAAACTGCTGTTCACAAACGATCTCCATCAAACCTCACTGAGCTCGAGCTGTTTGCCAAGGAAGAACGGGCGAGAATTTCAGTCTCTCCATGTACAAAACTGATAGAGACATACCCCAAGTGACTTGTAATCACAGCAAAAGGAGGCGCAACAAGCTATTAAGTTACAGGGGCCAAATAATATTGCACGCCCCACTTTTCAGGTTTTGAATTTCCACAAAAATTTAAAATAACCAATAAATTTCATTCAACTTCACAATTGTGTTCCACTTGTTGTTGATTCTTCATGAAAAATGTACATTTGGTATCTTTGTTTTGAAGAAAAGGTTGAAAAGTTCCATGGAGCTGAACACTTTCGCAAGGCACTGTATACAAGAATATAGCGCATACGTGATACCACTACATACACACCACATGTGCTCATGCTGATACAACTACATATTCGCTTGCGCTGTGTTAAGATGAAAAACAAGATGACGTAACAACAACTATATCCCATTAAAACTACATGATTTACTGATTTAAGTGCAATCCATATCCATTATAATTGTTAGGAAAATATGAATTATTTTCCATTGTTCGGGATACACAGCCAGAGCTGGCCTACTTCTAATCCCACCATTGGTTTCTGTAGGACCAAAATCCTTCATGCGGCCCCTCTCCCCCCTCTGAATTTCCTCCCCCTACCTTTAGGCAAATGGTCCTGTGGAATGTGAGTTTTTATTGCCTTCCAGCTAGCAGAGCTGACTGTGTCTTCCCCCCAAAGATCCCTCTGTCTTATAAGCAAAATAGTCAAATTCAATAAGACACATTAATCCCAGAAAATGAAAATTAGATTTCCAGGATCCGGGCACTTGGGGTTTACCATGGCAGCGTTTTGCGCCATTTAGGACCATCAGAAACCTGGGAAATGAATTTCTGCCTACCAGCAAATCACAGACTTACCGTGTTTGGACTCTAAAGAGCGGTAAATTCGCAGCAAAAAAAATAATGCCAATATCATTGGCCTGTGAGCTTCCAGGCCAAGGATATGCAAAAAATGAGTAATTGGTGACTTTCCAAGCTATGTGTACCTCCCAGAAAACAGCCCATATGTGAGGTCAGCAAAGTGGGAAGTGTTACCTTTATGGCCAAAGCATAAAACAAGAACGTCCATCTCTGGCATGCATTCAGAGCCGGAGAGACAGCTAAACGCCATGCCGTGGTACTGGATCATTTCTTTGGGATCTCTCCTCCCCTTTATCGACATCATACTTGTGACAGAGATTTAGTAAGTTTCGTATTTTCATCCCTTTTGTTCCATAACTGTTTGTACATATTTGTATTTTGTCTCTTTTGTAATCTGTAAACACTGCTGATTTTTTTCTGGAGTAAACTTATAAATTTGCTATCTTTGTTCTTCTTGCTCTATAAGCGATCCACCACATAATTTGCACAAATTCACGTTACCAAACGGGTGTCCGATCCACCTATAAGAGGTCGGTGGTGGCAGCATAGATGTGTTGTTGGTGACTGGATCGGGGTATATATATGTTCCTATCAGGAACCAGTGGTATAAACACAGCTCTGGCAAAAATTAAGAGACCACTGCAAAATGTTCAGTTTGTCTGATTTTTCTCTTTATAGGTATTTTTGAGTAAAATGTAAATTGTTCTTTAACGGTACCGTCACATTAAGCGACGCTGCAGCGATATAGACAACGATGCCGATCGCTGCAGCGTCGCTGTTTCGTCGTTTTGTGGTCGCTGGAGAGCTGTCACACAGACAGCTCTCCAGCGACCAATGATGCCGAAGTCCCCGGTTAACCAGGGTAAACATCGGGTTACTAAGCGCAGGGCCGCGCTTAGTAACCCGATGTTTACCCTGGTTACCAGTGTAAATGTAAAATAAACAAACACTACATACTTGCATTCCGGTGTCTGTCGCATTCCCCGGCGTCCGCTTCCCTGCACTGTGTCAGCGCCGGCCCTAAAGCAGAGCGGTGACGTCACCGCTGTGCTCTGCTTTACGGCCGGCGCTGACACAGTGCAGGGAAGCGGACGCCGGGGAACGCGACAGACACCGGAATGTGAGTATGTAGTGTTTGTTTATTTTACATTTACAATGGTAACCAGGGTAATTATCGGGTTACTAAGCGCGGCCCTGCACTTAGTAACCCGATGTTTACCCTGGTTACCAGTGAAGACATCGCTGAATCCGCATCACACACACCGATTCAGCGATGTCAGGGGGTGATCCAGCGACGAAATAAGGTGCTGGACTTCTAGCTCCGACCAACGATGTCACAGCAGGATCCAGATCGCTGCTGCGTGTCAAACACAACGATATCGCTATCCAGGACGCTGCAACGTCACGGATCGCTATCGTTATCATTGTAAAGTCGCTTAGTGTGAAGGTACCTTTAGTCTATAAACTTCTGACAACATGTCTCCGAAGTTCCAAGCAATACATTTTGTATTTTCTGAAAAAGAAAAATGGCCAAAATTTAAAAAAAAAAACAACAAAAAAACAGTGCTTGCAGACCTCAAATAATGGCAAAAAACAAGTTCATAATCATTTAGAAACAACAATACTAATGTTTTACCTCAGGAAGAGTTCAGAAATCAATATTTTGTGGAATAACCATGATTGTTAATCACAGCTTTCCTGCGTCTTGGCAGCTTTTCACCAGCCTTTTGGGTGACCTTATGCCACTCCTGGTACAAAAATGTCAGCAGTTCTTCTTTGATGGCTTGTGACTCTCCATGTTGCTCTTGATTACATTCTAGAGGTTTTCAGGGGGGGTTCAGGTCTGGAGATTGGGCGGCCATGACAGGGTTTTGATGTGGTGGTCCTTCGCAAAGATTAACCTGCCCAATTCCAGCTTTGCTGAAGCGTCCCTAGATCATCACCGATCCTCCACCAAATTTCACAGTGTCTCTCCAGACACAAGACACTGGCTTGCCCGCCTCTCCAGGTCTCCATCTAACCATTAGACGACCAGGTGTTGATCTGGGGAGGCTTCAGCAAGGCTGGAATTGGGCAGCTTGTTCTTTGTGAAGGATCAAGACGCATACAAGGTTATCCTGGAAAAACAGTGGATTCCTTCTGCTCGGGCAATGTTCCCCCAACTCTGAGGACTGGTTTTTCCAGCAGGACAATGCGCCATGCCACACAGCTAGGTCAATCAAGGTGTGGATGAAGGATCACCACATCAAATCCCTGTCATGGCCGCCCAATCTCCAGACCTGAACCCTACTGAAAACCTCTGGAATGTAATCAGGAGGAAGATAGTCACAATCCATCAAACAGAGAAGAACGGCTGACATTGTACCAGGAGTGGCATAAAGTCACCTAAAATCAGTGTGAGAGACTGGAGAAAAGCTGCCAAGACGCATGAAAGCTGGGATTAACAATCATGGTTATTCCACACAATATTGATTTCTGATCTCTTCCTGAGGTAAAACATTAGTATTGTTGTTTCTAAATGATCATGAACTTGTTTTCTTTGCATTATTTGAGGTCTGCAAGCAATGTATTTTTTTGTTATTTTGACCATTTCTCATTTTCACAAAATAGAAAATTTATTGCTTGGAGCTTCGGAGACGTTGTCAGTAGTTTATAGAATAAAAGAACAATTTACATTTTACTCAAATATACCGATGAAGAGAAAAATCAGACAAACTGAACATTTTGCAGGGGTCTCTTCATTGTTGCCGGAGCTGTACATCCTATCACATCACTTGCCGCAATATTTGACATAAATTAGAGCAGCTGCGCTCACTTTCTTATCCTCTGTCAATACCCTTAGTGGCCAGCAGGGTAAGGGGGCACCAGAGAACTGCAAGTTCATGACCAGAGGTGGAAGTTTTCAAGACAATAATGGTGTGCAATATGTGTAAAAAATGAAAAATATGTAAAATATAAAATAAACTGAAGTAAAGAAAATAAAATGATGAACATAAATTAATGTGTAAAATGTATAGATTATTTAGGTCAGTGAATATGAAAGAAACAATTTGTTATGAATGTTAAGTATACAAATGAATTGCTATTATTAAGCAAATTAGAAAAATAAGTGTAAAAAAAGGTCTTTTTCATGGCAATTCTTGGCCTTTTTTAATTGTTTTTAAATCTTGTGCTTTTTGTGTTTGTGTTTTACTGATTTATTGTACATTTGAATATATTATATGGGTGAACTTGATCAAATCCATACACACTGCTTTTTTTCTCTTGTCTTGCCATGTCATCATGGCTCATTGGACACTCCCTTACTGCCGGTGGCTTGTCTTGTGGGGCAGAACCTTCCTGCCGGTGTCTTGTGGGGCGCTCCTTTCCTGCCGGTGTCTTGTGGGGAACTCCCTTCCTGCCGGTGTCTTGTGGGGTGCTCCCTTCCTGTCGGTGTCTCGTGGGGTACTACTTTCCTCCCAGTGGCCGTGTCTTGTGGGGCACTCCATTCCTGAGGGTGTCTTGTGGGGCACTCTCCTCATGCCAGTGTCTTGTAGGGCACTCCCTTCCTCCCAGTGGCCGGTGACTTGTGGGTCACTCTCCTTCTGCCAGTGGCCGTTGTCTTGTGGGGCACTTCGGCCACTGGGAGGAAGGGTGTCTTGTGGGGCACTCCCTTCCTGCCGGTGGCTTGTGTCTTGTGGGGAACTCCCTTTCTGCCGGTGTCTTGTGAGGCACTCCCTTCCTGCCGGTGGCTTGTGTCTTGTGGGGAACTCTCCTCCTGCCTATGGCTTGTGTCTTGTGGGGCACTCCCTTCCTGCCGGTGGCTTGTGTCTTGTGGGACACGCCCTTCCTGAGGGTGTCTTGTGGGGCACTCCCTTCCTGAGGGTGTCTTGTGGGGCACTCCCTTCCTGATGGTGTCTTGTGGGGCACTCCCTTCCTGAGGGTGTCTTGTGGGGCACTCCCTTCCTGAGGGTGTCTTGTGGGGCACTCCCTTCCTGCCGGTGACTTGTGGGGCACTCTCCTCCTGCCAGTGGACGGTATTTTGTGGGGCACTCCCTTCCTGCCGGTGACTTGTGGGGCACTCCCTTCCTGCCGGTGACTTGCGGGGCACTCTCCTCCTGCCAGTGGACGGTGTCTTGTGGGGCACTCCCGCCACTGGCAGGAAGGGTGTCTTGTGGGGCACTCCCTTCCTGCCGGTGTCTTGTGGGGCACTCTCCTGCTGTCGATGGCTTGTGGGGCACCCCCTTCCTGCCGGTGGCTTATGTCTTGTGGCGCACTCCTCCTGCCGGTGGCTTGTGTCTTGTGGGGCATTCTCCTGCCTGTGGCTTGTCCTGTGGGGCACTCCCTTCCTGTCGGTGGCTTGTCTTGTGGGGCACTACCTTCCTGCCGGTGGCTTGTCTTGTAGGGCACTCCCTTCCTGCCGGTTGCTTGGCTTCTGGGGCACTCCCTTCCTGCCGATGTCTTGTGGGGCACTCCCTTCCTCCCAATGGCCGGTGTCTTGTGGGCACTCTCTTCCTGCCAGTGACATGTGCGGCACTCTCCTCCTGCCAGTGCACGGTGTCTTGTGGGGCACTCCCGCCACTGGCAAAAAGGGTGTCTTGTGGGGCACTCCCTTCCTGCCGGTGTCTTGTCTTGTGGGGCACTCCTTTCCTGCCGGTGTCTTGTGGGGCACTCCCTTCCTGTTGGTGTCTCGTGAGGCACTCCCTTCTTGCCAGTGGCTTGTGTCTTGTTGGGCACTCTCCTCCTGTCGGTGGCTTGTGTCTTGTGGGACACTCCCTTCCTGAGGGTGTCTTGTGGGGGCACTCTCCTCCTGCCAGTGTCTTGTGGGGCACTCTCCTCTTGCTAGTTGCTGGTGTCTTGTGGGGCACCCCCTTCCACCCAGTGGCCGGTGTCTTGTGGGGCACTCTATTCCTGCCAGTGTCTTGTGGGGCACTCCCTTCCTGCCGGTGACTTGTGGGGCACTCTCCTCCTGCCAGTGGCCGGTGTCTTGTGGGGCACTCCAGCCACTGGCAGGAAGGGTGTCTTGTGGGGCACTCTATTCCTGCCAGTGTCTTGTAGGGCACTCCCTTCCTGCCGGTGTGTTGTGGGGCACTCTCCTCCTGCCGGTGTGTTGTGGGGCACTCCCTTCCTGCCGGTGGTTTGTGTCTTGTGGGGCACTCCCCTCCTGCCGGTGCCTTGTGTCTTGTGGGACACTTCCTTCCTGCCTGTGGCTTGTGGGGCACTCCCTTCCTGCCTGTGGCTTGTGGGGCACTCCCTTCCTGCCGGTGTCTTGTGGGGCACTCCCCTCCTGCCAGTGCCTTGTGTCTTGTGGGGCACTCCCTTCCTGCCTGTGACTTGTCTTGTGGGGCACTCCCTTCCTGCCTGTGGCTTGTGGGGCACTCTCCTCCTGCCAGTGTGTTGTGGGGCACTCCCTTCCTGCCGGTGGCTTGTGTCTTGTGGGGCACTATCCTTCTGCTGGTGGCTTGTGTCTTGTGGGCACTCCCTTCCTGCCGGTGGCTTGTGGGGCACTCCCTTCCTGCCGGTGGCTTGTCTTGTGGGGCACTCCCTTCCTACCGATGGCTTGTGTCTTGTGGGACACTCCCTTCCTGCCTGTGGCTTGTGGGGCACTCCCTTCCTGCCGGTGTCTTGTGGGGCACTCTCCTCCTGCCGGTGTCTTGTGGGGCACTCTCTTCCTGCCGGTGTCTTGTGGGGCACTCTCCTCCTGCCGGTGTCTTGTGGGGCACTCCCCTCCTGCCTGTGTCTTGTGGGGCACTCTATTCCTGCCAGTGGCCGGTGTCTTGTGGGGCACTCCCTTCCTGCCGGTGTCTTGTGGGGCACACCCTTCCTGCTGGTAGCTTGTGTTTTGAGGGGCACTCCCCTCCTGCCGGTAGCTTGTGTCTTGTGGGGCACTCCCCTCCTGCCACAGTCTTCTCCTAAGTTGTCTTGAATTACTGGCCTGCAATGGAGTTGCCTGTTTTATGTCTCATCTCCTTCATTGATTTTATTATTTTTGTGGGCTTCTCTAATGTCATTTGGCTTTAATTGCTGTTTATAATTAAGGTGAGCCCCCCGTGGCAGAAAGGATGATGCCTGAGAACGTCTGATTGTATGTGTCTACCATCTCAGGAGCCATGATTATATTTGTTGGAGAACCAAAGTGGGCCCCATTTCACGTGTGCGTGCCCTTCTGCCTGGTAGTATACTCCATTTTGCATGGGTATGCCCCATGGCCTGGTAGTCAGCCCCCTTATTCTTGTGCGTGCCCTTCAGCCTGGTAGTATACCCCCTTTTGCGTGGGCATGCCCTGTGGCCTGGTAGTCAGCCCCCTTATTCTTGTGCGTGCCCTTCTGCCTGGTAGTATACCCCCTCTTGCGTGGGCATGCCCTGTGGCCTGGTAGTCAGCCCCCTTACTCTTGTGCGTGCCCTTCTGCCTGGTAGTATACCCCCTTTTGTATGGGCATGCCCTGTGGCCTCGTAGTTCGCCCCCTTATTCTTGTGCGTGCCCTTCAGACTGGTTGTATACCCCCATTTGCGTTGGCGTGGCCTGGTAGTCAGCCCCCTTATTCTTATGCGTGCCCTTCAGCCTGGAAGTATACCCCTTTTGCGTGGGCGTGCCCCGTGGCCTGGTAGTGGGCCTCCTTTTGTGTGTGCATGCCTTACATCAGTGTCATGCAGCATGGAGAACTGCATATTTTTAGTCATTGAAAGCTTCTTGCGTCTCCTCTGTAGACTGTTATTATGGCTTCTTCTGTTGGGTGGGAAAGGAGGGTGATTGGGTAATTACATCCACGTGTTCTTTATAGGCCAGACTGGGCTGCACTCACGCTCATGTCCTCCTTCTCTGCAGGAACACCTGGTCCACATACAAGCCACACTCCAATGTTCTGTGGATCCATTATCTGTGTGATAAGCTTCTTAGTGAAGTAAAGTACATAAAGAAGCCAACATCGGCCCCTCAGCGCCGGGAGCTGCGCAGACTCCAGGACTTCAGGAGAAATGTGAAGCAATTTGGATCCGCCACCGAAGTCCTGATGAAAAGTTGTCTCTTTAAATGACCTCCCGCTGGTGTTCACCCAGGTCTTGGCTTAGGCTAGGGCACCTATATCCGCCCTGATCACATGATTGCAGACACTGTAATGCATCTCTTTTTGTAATTTCTATTAAAAGATGCTCCACAGTTACGGGAAGGTCTGTCCACAGATGGTGAATGTGGTGGCCAGTTGACGAAAAGTTTTATTGAAATTTGTTGCTGTAATTAAAGGTGCTCAACTTGTAATGATCTATCTTCCAGTTACTCAGCTTCCATTGCATCGGGGGTCCAGGTACTGGCCCAATGTTGTGCATTAAGCATTTTGTCTGCACATGGACAAATTACAATTGTCTCCAGAGCCCAAGCGTCAGCATGATCTATGGAGCTGGCTACTCCATCTGAAGCCTATCTCCCTGCCATGGGCATGGAATCAAACAAAGCATGGCGCTGTTTCGTGGAGTTAACCACACAGGTCCTACCCAATCCTCAATCCATAGACCAGGCTTCCTGCCATGAGCATGGAATCAGTCCAAAGGTGGCACTGTATTGTGGAGCTAAGCACCCAGGTCCTACCCAATTCTTAATCCATAGACCAGGCTTCCTGCCATGGGCATGGAATCAGACAAAGCATGGCACTGTATCGTGGAGCTAAGCACACAGGTCCTACCCAGTCCTCCATCCATAGACCAGGCTTCCTGCCATGGGCATGGAATCAGTCCAAACATGGCACTGTATTGTGGAGCTAAGCACGCAGGTCCTACCCAATCCTCCATCCATAGACCAGGCTTCCTGCCATGGTCATGGAATCAGTCCAAACATGGCACTGTATCGTGGAGCTAAGCACGCAGGTCCCACCCAATCCTCAATCCATAGACCAGGCTTCCTGCCATGGGCATGGAATCAGACAAAGCATGGCACTGTATCGTGGAGCTAAGCACGCAGGTCCTACCCAATCCTCAATCCATAGACCAGGCTTCGTGCCATGGGCATGGAATCAGACAAAGCATGGCACTGTATCGTGGAGCTAAGCACGCAGGTCCTACCCAATCCTCCATCCATAGACCAGGCTTCCTGCCATGGGCATGGAATCAGTCCAAACATGGCACTGTATTGTGGAGCTAAGCACGCAGGTTCTACCCAATCCTCCATCCATAGACCAGGCTTCCTGCCATGGTCATGGGATCAGTCCAAACATGGCACTGTATCGTGGAGCTAAGCACGCAGGTCCTACCCAATCCTCCATCCATAGACCAGGCTTCGTGCCATGGGCATGGAATCAGTCCAAACATGGCACTGTATCGTGGAGCTAAGCACACAGGTCCTACCCAATCCTCCATCCATAGACCAGGCTTCCTGCCATGGTCATGGGATCAGTCCAAACATGGCACTGTATCGTGGAGCTAAGCACGCAGGTCCTACCCAATCCTCCATCCATAGACCAGGCTTCGTGCCATGGGCATGGAATCAGTCCAAACATGGCACTGTATCGTGGGCTAAGCACACAGGTCCTACCCAATCCTCCATCCATAGACCAGGCTTCCTGCCATGGGCATGGAATCAGACAAAGCATGGCACTGTATCATGGATATATTGGAAGAGGGGCATCCGCATTCAGGGGCCGAGGTTAGTTGAGCTGAGTTTAACTGTTGCTGAAAGACCAGTGATGTGAAACTTGAAATGCTCCTTTATTGATGCATATGGCAAAGGATTATCATCTGCTCTATTCATCAACAGCGCAGAATTTGCAGTTTCACATCACTGATCTATCTGCAGCAGACAACAAAGACAACTCTGCAGTGCCATTGTGGAGAAGTGCAGGAGAGATGAAGTGCAACCACACAGGCTCCTATCCTGACTGCAGAAAACAAAATCATCCAGGCCAATGACTGTGGGATAGAGTGCGCACAGAAGAAAAAGGTGAAGTCCACACTTGATTAGCTGGATGACCACTCAGAGGTAGCGCTAATCAGGAGTACAATTGAGGGGGAGGGGTATGCGGCACTGGCCAGATGCAAGTGCTGCTGGGAATGTTGTTTTTGTGGAGGTATTGGATCTCCCATTCTGCTGTGTGTAGCTGGATGCAGATAGAAATGACGAAAGACACATAGGTACAAAAAAGACTCTTTATATTGGGATTCGCCTTCATATTATTGATCAAATATCCTGAACAGAAGTATTCAATCCCCGTGAACAGTTCTTCATATTACATCCACAAATGTTTCTTTATTGGGATTTTCTGTGATACAAACACTAAGTAACAAGGAAATGATGCAGGGGTGTACTAATTATTCTCTAAATATAAACCTGATAGTTGTGAGCTGCACTTGTATTCAGCCCCCGGAGTCAGGACCAGCGCTCTCTGCAATTACTGCTGCAGTCTTATGGTGTCTGTCTCTCCTCCTTTCTCTGCAGTCTTATGGTGTCTGTCTCTCTCCTCCTTTCTCTGCAGTCTTTTAGGGTCTGTCTCTCCTCCTTTCTCTGCAGTCTTTTGGGGTCAGTCTCTCCCTCCTTTCTCTGCAGTCTTTTAGGGTCTGTCTCTCCTCCTTTCTCTGCAGTCTTTTGGGGTCAGTCTCTCCTCCTTTCTCTGCAGTCTTTTGGGGTCTGTCTCTCCTCCTTTCTCTGCAGTCTTTTGGGGTCTGTCTCTCCACCTTTCTCTGCAGTCTTATGGTGCCTGTCTCTCCTCCTTTCTCTGCAGTCTTTTGGGGTCTGTCTCTCCTCCTTTCTCTGCAGTCTTTTGGGGTCTGTCTCTCCACCTTTCTCTGCAGTCTTTTGGGGTCTGTCTCTCCTCCTTTCTCTGCAGTCTTTTGGGGTCTGTCTCTCCTTTCTCTGCAGTCTTTTGGGGTCTGTCTCTCCACCTTTCTCTGCAGTCTTATGGTGTCTGTCTCTCCTCCTGTCTCTGCAGTCTTTTGGGGTCTGTCTCTCCAGCTTTCTCTGCAGTCTTTTGGGGTCTGTCTCTCCACCTTTCTCTGCAGTCTTTTGGGGCCTGTCTCTCCTCCTTTCTCTGCAGTCTTTTGGGGTCTGTCTCCTCCTTTCTCTCCAGTCTTTTGGGGTCTGTCTCCTTCTTTCTCTGCAGTCTTATGCTGTCTGTCTCTCCACCTTTCTCTGCAGTCTTATGGTGTCTGTCTCTCCTCCTTCCTCTGCAGTCTTTTGGGGTCTGTCTCTGCAATTACTGCTGCAGTCTTATGGTGCCTGTCTCTCCTCCTGTCTCTGCAGTCTTTTGGGGTCTTTCTCTCCACCTTTCTCTGCAGTCTTTTGGGGTCTGTCTCTCCTCCTTTCTCTGCAGTCTTTTGGGGTCTGTCTCTGCAATTACTGCTGCAGTCTTATGGTGCCTGTCTCTCCTCCTGTCTCTGCAGTCTTTTGGGGTCTGTCTCTCCCCCTTTCTCTGCAGTCTTTTGGGGTCTGTCTCTCCTCCTTTCTCTGCAGTCTTTTGGGGTCTGTCTCTCCCCCTTTCTCTGCAGTCTTTTGGGGTCTGTCTCTCCCCCTTTCTCTGCAGTCTTTTGGGGTCTGTCTCTCCACCTTTCTCTGCAGTCTTTTGGGGTCTGTCTCTCCTCCTTTCTCTGCAGTCTTATGGTGTCTGTCTCTCCTCCTTTCTCTGCAGTCTTTTGGGGTCTGTCTCTCCACCTTTCTCTGCAGTCTTTTGGGGTCTGTCTCTCCTCCTTTCTGTGCAGTCTTTTGGGGTCTGTCTCTCCTCCTTTCTCTGCAGTCTTTTGGGGTCTGTCTCTCCTCCTTTCTCTGCAGTCTTTTGGGGTCTCTCCCACCATTCTCTGCAGTCTTTTGGGGTCTGTCTCTCCTTTCTCTGCAGTCTTTTGGGGTCTGTCTCTCCTCCTTTCTCTGCAGTCTTTTGGGGTCTATCCTCCTTTCTCTGCAGTCTTTTGGGGTCTGTCTCTCCCCCTTTCTCTGCAGTCTTTTGGGGTCTGTCTCTCCCCCTTTCTCTGCAGTCTTTTGGGGTCTGTCTCTCCTCCTTTCTCTGCAGTCTTTTGGGGTCTGTCTCTCCCCCTTTCTCTGCAGTCTTTTGGGGTCTGTCTCTCCCCCTTTCTCTGCAGTCTTTTGGGGTCTGTCTCTCCACCTTTCTCTGCAGTCTTTTGGGGTCTGTCTCTCCTCCTTTCTCTGCAGTCTTTTGGGGTCTGTCTCTCCCCCTTTCTCTGCAGTCTTTTGGGGTCTATCCTCCTTTCTCTGCAGTCTTTTGGGGTCTGTCCCTCCACCTTTCTCTGCAGTCTTTTGGGGTCTGTCTCTCCCCCTTTCTCTGCAGTCTTTTGGGGTCTGTCTCTCCTCCTTTCTCTGCAGTCTTTTGGGGTCTCTCCCACCATTCTCTGCAGTCTTTTGGGGTCTGTCTCTCCTTTCTCTGCAGTCTTTTGGGGTCTGTCTCTCCTCCTTTCTCTGCAGTCTTTTGGGGTCTATCCTCCTTTCTCTGCAGTCTTTTGGGGTCTGTCTCTCCCCCTTTCTCTGCAGTCTTTTGGGGTCTGTCTCTCCTTCTTTCTCTCCAGTCTTTTGGGGTCTGTCTCCACCTTTCTCTGCAGTCTTTTGGGGTCTGTCTCTCCACCTTTCTCTGCAGTCTTTTGGGGTCTGTCTCTCCTCCTTTGTCTGCAGTCTTTTTCGGTCTGTCTCTCCCCCTTTCTCTGCAGTCTTTTGGGGTCTGTCTCTCCTCCTTTCTCTGCAGTCTTTTGGGGTCTGTCTCTCCTCCTTTCTCTGCAGTCTTTTGGGGTCTCTCCCACCTTTCTCTGCAGTCTTTTGGGGTCTGTCTCTCCAGCTTTCTCTGCAGTATTTTGGGGTCTGTCTCTCCCACCCTTCGCTGCAGGGCACCACCTCTGAGCAAGAGAGACATTCAAGGAGCAGTGTTCAGACATGGCGGAGGTGAGGAGGCTGAGCCCGACCACCTCTGAGCAAGACACAAGTACAAGGACCAGTGTTCAGAGATACGACTGAGGTGAGGAGGCTGAGCCCGACCACCACTGAGTCAGACACAGAAGTACAAGAAGCCCCGTGTTCAGAGACATGGCGGAGGTGAGGAGGCTGAGCCCGACCACCTCAGAGCAAGTCAAAGAAGTGTAAATGTCAGGACTGGGCCCAGAAATATGTGATGCAGATTGTTCCCCGGTTTTATGGACTGATGAGCGACTCTGGATGGAGCTGACGGAGGGTTTGTGCTGGGTCAGTACCAGGTAGAGACCCCCACTTCCCTCAGACCCCATGGAGCTGGAGGTGGGCACTGCTGTGGGTGGGATAGTTACAGAGCAGCTTCTCCATACGGTGACTGCATACAATAGAACTGCGCGTTAATTTGTAGAATTCACACAATGGGTCATCACTGACCAAACGTCAGTATTTTCTATCTGTCGCTCGTTTGTCTATTTTTATTCTTTCAGTTATTTTGTTATCCAATAAAGAATATATTTTTCATTGATTTTGACCCTTGCGCTTTACTATATAGGTTTTCATAGAATATAAGTGTATGAGTATATATAATGTATAGATACATATCTACTAGATGGTGGCCCGATTCTAATGCATCGGGTATTCTAGAATATGTATGTCCACGTAGTATATTGCCCAGCCACGTAGTATATTGCCCAGCCACGTAGTATATTGCCCAGCCACGTAGTATATTGCCCAGCCACGTAGTATATTGCCCAGCCCACGTAGTATATTGCCCAGCCCACGTAGTATATTGCCCAGCCACGTAGTATATTGCCCAGCCCACGTAGTATATTGCCCAGCCCACGTAGTATATTGCCCAGCCATGTATTATGCAGCACAGAGCCACGTAGTATGTACTATATTGGCCAGTCACGTAATATATTGGCCAGTCACGTAGTATATTGCCCAGCCACATAGTATATTGCCCAGCCACGTAGTATATTGCCCAGCCACGTAGTATATTTCCCAGCCCACGTAGTATATTTCCCAGCCCACGTAGTATATTTCCCAGCCCACGTAGTATATTTCCCAGCCCACGTAGTATATTTCCCAGCCCACGTAGTAGATTGCCCAGCCCACGTAGTAGATTGCCCAGCCCACGTAGTAGATTGCCCAGCCCACATAGTAGATTGCCCAGCCACGTAGTAGATTGCCCAGCCACGTAGTAGATTGCCCAGCCACGTAGTAGATTGCCCAGCCATGTAGTATGCAGCACAGAGCCATGTAGTATGTAGTATATTGCCCAGCCACGTAGTATATTGCCCAGCCACGTAGTATATTGCCCAGCCACGTAGTATATTGCCTAGCCACGTAGTATGCAGCACAGAGCCACGTAGTATGTAGTATATTGGCCAGCCACGTAGTATATTGCCCAGTGACGTAAAATAAAAAATAAGCATATACTCACCTTCCGAAGGCCCCTTGAAGTCCTGGCGCCTGTGTGTGGTGCAAGCGGCAGCTTCCGGTCCCAGGGTTGGTATGAGTGCAGGACCTGTGATGACGTCGCGGTCACATGACCATGACGTCATGGCAGGTCCTTCTCGCATAGCATCCTTGGCACCGGAACCTGCCGCTTCCACTGCCGAGGACAGCGTGCCACGTCGGAGGGTGAGAATAACGTTTTTTTTTTTATTATTATTTGTAACATTAGATCTTTTTACTATTGATGCTACATACGCAGCATCAATAGTAAAAAGTTGGTCACACAGGGTTAATAGCTGCATTACCGGAGTGCGTTACACCGCGCTCCAGTAACGCCATTAACCCTGTGTGAGGGCTGACGGGAGGGGAGTACGGAGCGGGCACTGACTGCGGGGAGGAAAGAGTGGCCATTTTGCTGCCTGACTGCCCGTCGCTGAATGGTCGTGGGCGTTTTGCCGCGACCAATCAGCGACTTGGATTCCATGACAGAGGCCGTGACCAATGAATATCCGTGACAGACAGACAGAAGGACAGACAGAAACACGGAAGTGACCCTTAGACAATTATATAGTAGATATATATATATATATATATATATATATATATATATATATATATATATATATACACTCACTGGCCACTTTATTAGGTACACCTGTCCAACTTCTTGTTAGCACTTAATTTCTAATCAGCCAATCACATGGCGGCAACTCAGTGCATTTAGGCATGTAGACATGGTCAAGACAATCTCCTGCAGTTCAAACCGAGCATCAGTATGGGGAAGAAAGGTGATTTGAGTGCCTTTGAACGTGGCATGGTTGTTGGTGCCAGAAGGGCTGGTCTGAGTATTTCAGAAACTGCTGATCTACTGGGATTTTCACGCACAACCATCTCTAGGGTTTACAGAGAATGGTCCGAAAAAGAAAAAAAATCCAGTGAGCGGCAGTTCTGTGGGCGGAAATGCCTTGTTGATGCCAGAGGTCAGAGGAGAATGGGCAGACTGGTTCGAGCTGATAGAAAGGCAACAGTGACTCAAATCGCCACCCGTTACAACCAAGGTAGGCCTAAGAGCATCTCTGAACGCACAGTGCGTCGAACTTTGAGGCAGATGGGCTACAGCAGCAGAAGACCACACCGGGTACCACTCCTTTCAGCTAAGAACAGGAAACTGAGGCTACAATTTGCACAAGCTCATCGAAATTGGACAGTAGAAGATTGGAAAAACGTTGCTTGGTCTGATGAGTCTCGATTTCTGCTGCGACATTCGGATGGTAGGGTCAGAATTTGGCGTAAACAACATGAAAGCATGGATCCATCCTGCCTTGTATGGAGCATCTTTGGGATGTGCAGCCGACAAATCTGCGGCAACTGTGTGATGCCATCATGTCAATATGGACCAAAATCTCTGAGGAATGCTTCCAGCACCTTGTTGAATCTATGCCACGAAGAATTGAGGCAGTTCTGAAGGCAAAAGGGGGTCCAACCCGTTACTAGCATGGTGTACCTAATAAAGTGGCCAGTGAGTGTATATATATATATATATATATATATATATATATATATATATATATATATATATATATATATATATATATATATATATATATATATATACTAGCTGTACTACCCGGCTTCGCCCGGGGTAATAACTGCTGTTAGCAAAATAGAATGTGTTAACAAAAATTTATTCTGCACAAAACAAAACACAAAACAAATAGATAGAATTGTAATTATTAAAAGGCAAAAACTAAGCTAATAGAAGCATTTTACAACATATATTTCAACACCAGAGATATTCCACACAGATTTAACTAAATTGGCCAAGTAATGTGAAGTAATCTTCTACTACTTATTCGAGAGCCTTTTGATAAACGTCATTCTTAGTTTTTCCTTCAGGTGCAAAGACAAACAGATTTTTGGCTGTTCCAACTCTTGAACAGGCCACATAAAGTTGACCATGAGAAAAGCATGGAGATTGTAAATCTAAGCTAGCTGAAGAGCCCGGCGTTGCCTGGGCATAGTAAATATCTGTGGTTAGTTATAGCACCTCACTGCTCTTATTTTCCCATCACGCCTCTCATTTTCCCCATCACATCTTTCATTTCCCCCCTCTCATCTCTCATTTTCTCCCTCACCTGTCATTTTCCCCCTCACTCCTCTTATTTTCCCCCTCACTCCTCTCATTCCCCCCTAACACTTGTCATTTCGACCTCACATCTGTCATTTTCCGATCACTCCACTATTTTCCCTCACTCCTCTCATTTTGCACTCACACCTTTTCATTTTCACCTCACACCTCTCATTTTCACCTCAGTATATACATGTTTGTCATCTCCCTTATATATAGTATACACCTGTATGTCATCTCCTGTATATAGTATATACCTGTTTGTCATCTCCCCTGTATATAGTATATACCTGTATGTAATCTCCTCCTGTATATAGTATATACCTGTGATCTCACCTATATATAGTATATATCTGTGTGTCATCTTTTCCTGTATATAGTATATACCTGTATGTCATCTCCTCCTATACATAGCATATACCTGTATGTCATCTCCTGTTTATACTATATACCTGTAGGTAATCTGCTCCTGTATATAGTATATACGTGTGTCATCTCCTTCTGTATATAGTATATACCTGTATGTCATCTGCTGTATGTAGTATGTACCTGTATGTCATCTCCTCTATATAGTATACACTCACCGGCCACTTTATTAGGTACACCATGCTAGTAACGGGTTGGACCCCCTTTTGCCTTCAGAACTGCCTCAATTCTTCGTGGCATAGATTCAACAAGGTGCTGGAAGCATTCCTCAGAGATTTTGGTCCATATTGACATGATGGCATCACACAGTTGCCGCAGATTTGTCGGCTGCACATCCCAAAGATGCTCCATACAAGGCAGGATGGATCCATGCTTTCATGTTGTTTACGCCAAATTCTGACCCTACCATCCGAATGTCGCAGCAGAAATCGAGACTCATCAGACCAAGCAACGTTTTTCCAATCTTCTACTGTCCAATTTCGATGAGCTTGTACAAATTGTAGCCTCAGTTTCCTGTTCTTAGCTGAAAGGAGTGGTACCCGGTGTGGTCTTCTGCTGCTGTAGCCCATCTGCCTCAAAGTTCGACGCACTGTGCGTTCAGAGATGCTCTTAGGCCTACCTTGGTTGTAACGGGTGGCGATTTGAGTCACTGTTGCCTTTCTATCAGCTCGAACCAGTCTGCCCATTCTCCTCTGACCTCTGGCATCAACAAGGCATTTCCGCCCACAGAACTGCCGCTCACTGGATTTTGTTTCTTTTTCGGACCATTCTCTGTAAACCCTAGAGATGGTTGTGCGTGAAAATCCCAGTAGATCAGCAGTTTCTGAAATACTCAGACCAGCCCTTCTGGCACCAACAACCATGCCACGTTCAAAGGCACTCAAATCACCTTTCTTCCCCATACTGATGCTCGGTTTGAACTGCAGGAGATTGTCTTGACCATGTCTACATGCCTAAATGCACTGAGTTGCCGCCATGTGATTGGCTGATTAGAAATTAAGTGTTAACAAGAAGTTGGACAGGTGTACCTAATAAAGTGGCCAGTGAGTGTATACCTGTGTGTCATCTCTCCTGTATATAGTATATACCTGTGTCATCTCCCCTGTAAATAGTATATACCTGTGTGTCATCTCTCCTGTATATAGTATATACCTGTGTCATCTCCTCCTGTATATAGTATATACCTGTGTGTCATCTCTCCTGTATATAGTATATACCTGTGTGTTATCTCCTCCTGTATATAGTATATACCTGTGTGTCATCTCCTCCTGTGTATAGTATATACCTGTGTGTCATCTCCCCTGTAAATTGTATATACCTGTGTGTCATCTCCTCCTGTATATAGTATATATCTGTATGTCATCTCCTCCTGTATTAGACCTCGTTCACACGTTATTTGGTCAGTATTTTTACCTCAGTATTTGTAAGCTAAATTGGCAGCCTGATAAATCCCCAGCCAACAGTAAGCCCTCTCCCCTGGCAGTATATATTAGCTCACACATACACATAATAGACAGGTCATGTGACTGACAGCTGCCGGATTCCTATATGGTACATTTGTTGCTCTTGTAGTTTTTCAGCTTATTAATCAGATTTTTATTTTTGAAGGATAATACCAGACTTGTGTGTGTTTTAGGGCGAGTTTCGTGTGTCAAGTTGTGTGTGCTGAGTTGCGTGTGGCGACATGCATGTAGCGACTGTTGTGAGATGAGTTTTGTGTGGCGACATGCGTGTAGCAACTTTTTGTGTGTCGAGTTGCATGTGACAGGTTAGTGTAGCAAGTTTTGCGCATGGCGAGTTTTGCGCGTGGCGAGTTTTATGTGTGGTGCCTTTTGAGTATGTGCAAGTTTTGTGTGAGGCAACTTTTGCATGTGTTGCAACTTTTGTGCATGTGGCAATTTTTCCGCGTGTGCAAGTTTTGCGTGTGGCGAGTTTTCCATGAGGTGAGTTTTGCACGTGTGGCGAGTTTTGCATGTGGAGAGTTTTGCGTGTGGCGAGTTTTGAGCGGCGACTTTTGTGTTTCGACTTTTATGTGGCGAGGTTGGTGTATGTGTGGTGAAATGTGCGCTGAGGGTGGTATATGTGTTCGAGCACGTGGTAGTGTGTGGCGCATTTTGTGTGTGTGTTCATATCCCCGTGGTGGTGTGGTGATTATCCCATGTCGGGGCCCCACCTTAGCAACTGTACAGTATATACTCTTTGGCGCCATCGCTCTCATTCTTTAAGTCCCCCTTGTTCACATCTGGCAGCTGTTAATTTGCCTCCAACACTTTTCCTTTCACTTTTTCCCCATTATGTAGATAGGGGCAAAATTGTTTGGTGAATTGGAAAGCGCGGGGTTAAAATTTCACCTCACAACATAGCCTATGACGCTCTCGGGGTCCAGACGTGTGACTGTGCAAAATTTTGTGCCTGTAGCTGCGACGGTTCAGATGCCAATCCCGGACACACACACACACACACACACACACACACATTCAGCTTTATATATTAGATATATATATATATCGTGTGATAAAGTATTTGCCCTCCTCCTGATTTGCAATTCTTTTGTATAATTTTCACTCAAATGTTTTAGATCACCAACAAATTTAAATAATAGACGACGATAACACAAGTAACACAAATGCAGTTTATAAATGACGGTCTTTATTAAGGAAAAAAGAAATCCAAACCTCCAGGGCCCTGTGTGAGAAAGTGATTGCCCCATAAGCCTAACAACTGGTTGAGCCGCCCTTAGCAGCAACAGCTGCAATCCAGCGTCTACGATAACTGCGAATGAGGCTTTCAACGCTCTGGAGGAATTTTGGCCGCTCATCTTTGCAGAATTGATGTAATTCAGCCCCATTGGAGGTTTCTGAGCGTGAACCGCCTCTTTAACCCCTTTACCCCCAAGGGTGGTTTGCACGTTAATGACCAGGCCAATTTTTACAATTCTGACCACTGTCCCTTTGAGGTTATCACTCTGGAACCCTTCCATGGATCCCGGTGATTCTAACGTATTCTCGTGACATATTTGTACTTCATGATAGTGGTAACATTTCTTTGATATGACTCGTGTTTATTTTTTTTTCTCATTTTTAGAACACCATTTTTTTTTTAAGGGACCACATCACATTTGAAGTCACTTTGAGGGGTCTATATGATAGAAAATACCCAAGTGTGACACCATTCTAAAAACTGCACCCCTCAAGGTGCTCAAAACCTCGTTCAGGAAGTTTATTAACCCTTCAGGTGCTTCACATAAATTTTTGGAATGCTTAAAAAAAAAAAAAAATTAACTTTTTTTTCACAAAAAAATTACTTAAAATTTTTGTGTTTTCCCAGGGGTAACAGGAGAAATTGGACCCCAAATGTTGTTGTACAATTTGTCCTGAGTACCCGGATACACCATATGTGGGGGTAAACCACTGTTTGGGTGCATGGCAGAGCTCGGAAGGGAAGGAGCGCCGTTTGACGTTTCAATGCAAAATAGACTGGAATTGAGATGGGATGCCATGTTGTGTTTGGAGAGCCCCTGTTGTGCCTAAACATTGAAACCCCCCACAAGTGACACCATTTTGGAAAGTAGACTCCCTAAGGAACTTATCTAGATGTGTGGTGAGCACTTTGAACCACCAAGTGCTTCACAGAATGTAGTATATAATGTAGAGCTGTAAAAATAAAGAATCATATTTTTTTTCACAAAAATGAACTTTTCGCCCCCAATTTATTATTTTCCCAAGGATAACGAGAAATTGGACCCCAATAGTTATTGTGCAATTTGTCCTGAGTATGCTGATACCCCATATGTGGGAGAAAACTACAGTTTGGGCACACGTTGGGACTCGGAAGGGAAGTAGTGATTTTTTTGGAATGCAGACTTTGATGGAATAGTCTGCGGATGTCACATTGCGTTTGCAGAGCCACTGATGTGTCTAAACGGTAAATACCCCCAACTGTTTTGGAAGCTAGACCCCCCAAGGAATTTATCTAGATGTGTTGTGAGAACTTTGAACCCCCAAGTGTTTCACCAAAGTTTATAACAGCCGTGAAAATAAAAAATCTTTTTTTCCTCACAAAAATGATTGTTTTTTTTTTTTAGCCCCCAAATTTTTATTTTCACAAGGGTAACACGATAAATTGGTCCCCAAAAGTTGTCCAATTTGTCCTGAGTAGTGATAAGCGAATATACTCGTTACTCGAGATTTCTCAAGCACGCTCGGGTGTCCTCCGAGTATTTTTTAGTGCTCGGAGATTTAGTTATTCTTGCCGCAGCTGAATGTTTTACATCTGTGAGCCAGCATAAGTACATGTGGGGATTCCCTAACAACCAGGCAACCCCCACATGTACTTATGCTGGCTCACAGATGTAAATCATTCAGCTGTGGCATTAAAAACTAAATCTCCGAGCACTAAAAAATACTCGGAGGACACCCGAGCGTGCTCAAGAAATCTCGAGTAACGAGTATATTTGCTCATCACTAGTCCTGAGTACACTGATACCCCAGATGTGGGGGTAAACCACTGTTTAGGGCGCACGGCAGAGCTCGGAAGGGAAGGAGCGCCATTTTGACTTTTTCAACACAGAATTGGCTGGAATTGAGATCAAACGCCATTTCGCGTTTGGAGAGCCCCTGATGTTCCTAAACAGTGGAAACTCCCCAATTCTAACTGCAACCCTAACCCAAACACACCCCTAATCCCAATCCTAACCACACCCCTAATCCTAACCACAACCCTAACCCCAACACACTCCTAACCCTAATCCCAACCCTAACCACACCCCTAACCCTGACACACCCCTAACCGCAACCCTAATCCAAACCCTAACTTTAGCCCCAACCCTAACTTTAGCGTCAGCCCTAACGTTAGCCCTAACCCTAATGGGAAAATGGAAATAAATACATTTTTTTAATTTTATTATTTTTCCCTAACTAAGGATTTGATAAAGGGGGGTTTGATTTACTATTTATAGCGGGTTTTTATGTTTGGCAGCTGTCACATGCTAAAAGACACTTTTTATTGCAAAAAATAGTTTTTGCATCACCACATTTTGAGAGCTATAATTTTTCCATATTTGGGCCCACAGAGTGATGTGAGGTCTTATTTTTTGCTGGACGAGTTGACGTTTTTATTGGTACCATTTTCGGGCACGTGACATTTTTTTGATCGCTTTTTATTCCGATTTTTGTGAGGCAGAATGACCAAAAACCAGCTATTCATGAATTTCTTTTGGGAGGAGGCGTTTATACCGTTCCATGTTTGGTAAAATTAATAAAGCAGTTTTATTCTTCAGGTCAGTACAATTACAGCGATACCACATTTATATCTTTTTTATGTTTTGGCCATTTTATACAATAAAAACTATTTTATATAAAAAATAATTATTTTGGCATCGCTTTATTCTGAGGGCTATAACTTTTTAATTTTTTCGCTGATGACGCTGTATGGCAGCTCGTTTTTTTGTGGGACAAGATGCAGTTTTCAGCGGTACCATGGTTATATGCGTCTTTTTGATCGCATGCTATTCCGCTTTTTCTTCGGTGGTATGATAAAGCGTTGTTTTTTGCCTCGTTTTTTATTTTTATTTTTTACGGTGTTCACTGAAGGGGTTAACTAGTGGGACAGTTTTATAGGTCTGGTTGTTATGGACGTGGCGATACTAAATATGTGTACTTTTATTGTTTTGGGGTTTTTTTATTTACAAAAGGAAATGTACTTATTGGAACAATATATATAGTTTTTTCACTTTTTTACATTGTCCCAGGGTGGGACATCAATGTATAAAGTCAGATCGCTGATCTGACTCTTTGCACAGCACTGTCAGATCAGCGATCTGACAGGCAGTGAATGAGGGTTCATAGGTCCTGCTCTCAGCAGGCGCTGACAGGCCCCCTCCTTGCAGGACACGGAAGGACCACGCAGCCATCTTGGATCTGGGAGCCTGCAGGCAGGGAGAATCCCATAACAACGCAGTCACGTCACATTGTTCTGAAGGTCTGAGGGAAGCGTGAAGGAAGGGGGCTTCCTGTGCGATGCTTCTCTATGCCACCGGAATGCTGCGATCTTGTTTGATCGCAGTGTCCTGGGGGTTAATGTGCCTGGAGCCGTCCATTGCCGCTCCTGTCACTTAGTACCAGGTGTCAGCTGACACCCGGCTGCGATCACCCGCGCTCCCCCCATGAGCGCGACTGATCGCATGTGACGTACTATTCCGTCCATAGGAATTAGGGCCTAGGTCACATGGATGGAATAGTACGTCTGATGGCAGAAAGGGGTTGAGGTCATGTCACAGCATCTCAATCGCATTAAGGTCAGGTGTTTGACTAGGCCACTCCAAAGTGTTAAATTTTGTTTTTCTTAAACCATTCAGAGGTGGACTTGCTGGTGTGTTTTGGATCATTGTCCTGCTGCATAACGCAAGTGCGCTTCAGCTTGAGGTCATTGACAGATGGCCGGACATTTTCCTTCATGATTTTTTATGAGACAGCAGAATTCATGGTTCCATTAACCACAGCTAATCTTTCAGGTCCTGAAGCAGCAAAACAGCCCCAGACCATCACACTACCCCACCATAGTTTACTGTTGGTACGATGTTCCTTTTCTGAAATGCTGTGTTACCTCTACGCCAGATATAATGGGACAGACACCTTCCAAAAAGTTCATCGTTTGGCTCTTCATTCCACAAAGTTTTCTCCCAAAAGTCTTGGCGATCATCAATCTGTTTTCTGGCAAAACTGAGACAAGTCTTTATGTCAGGGGCGGGGAACCTCAGGCCCCAGGGCCATTTACGGCCCTCGATGACCTTTTATCAGGCCCCCAGGCAGATTCTCAGGGACCACATTCTTGGGCAAGGAGCTGAATTTTGATTGCCTCCAGCTCATGAATTTCTTGCTCTGTTAGCACACACAGTGTTCACTACTAAACACTGAAGGGCATGCAATGAAAGATTACATCCTGACACCAGTGCCACAGTCAGGATGTACTTAGTGTACTTAATGCAGGCCATTTTTGCCCTGTCTATTTCTTATGGTGGAGTCATGAACACTGACCTTAACTGAGGCAAGTGAGGCCTGCAGTTCTTTGAACATTGCTGTAAGGTTTGTTGTGACCTCTTGGATGAGTCGTTGCTGTGCTCTTGGAGTAATTTTGGTCGACTGGCCACTCCTAATATATAATAAAGAACAAAACAACACATTCAGTAATTTAAGAGCAAGAAAAAATGATTACAAGCTAACATGTGTCTACATAAATGCATAGAGAATGGGAAACAAAGAAGAATTGGAGCTGCTAACACAGGTATAGAGATATGTCATAGGCATCACTGAAACATGGTAGGATATGATACACATGATTGGAATACAAACCTGGAAGGCTACAACTTATTAGAAACGGGCTTAACAAGAGGGGAGGAGGTATTGCATTGTATGTTAGGAAAGCATGTATCTCCACAGAGATCCAAGCTTCAGAGAATGGTAGCTCTGTAGAAACTGGGTAAGAATTCAAGGAGAGAACAGAAAGGACACTATTGTAGGTGTTTACTATAGGCCACCTGGACAGAATGAAGATATGGATGAACGTTTTCTTCAGATGTCTCTGTTCTCAAAAAAGTATGACTGTGATCATTGGAGATTTTAACTATCTTTCAAAAGGTAGAAGAGAGCATGAGAATCTGCCATCTTGGACCTAATTCTTACAAACAGGGAGGAAATGATTTTGGAAGTAAAGGTGGCTGGAAATTTAGGAGGCAGCGATCATGCTATCCTCGAATATTGGATTACAAGAGGAGGAAGACTAGCGAGTACTTAGATTTTATGGTGGACATCAGAAAGGAAGATTTTGGTGAACTCAGAGGGTAGAAAAGGTCCAGTGGCTGGAAGTAAATTAGAGAATTGTCCAAGAAGGATGGGAGATTTTGCTAAATTAAATTCTCACCGCACAATCAGTAACAATCCCGAAAAGAAAGAATTGAAAGCATTTAAAGAGATCAGGTTTGATGAACACAGAATGTAATCACTTGTTAAAAGGTAAATCTACATGAAATGGAAATAAAGAGGCACAGCTAAACAAGAATATGATTCTATATCTTAAAATATGTGACTGCCTAGATAGTTTGGCACTTCCAATAAATAGACACATCCGATGAAGAGAGCAAGGAAGTTATATGCTGTAAAAATTCCAAAATGTATTGATGTACATTAAAAAAATCATGACATTAAAATCAATAGGGACAAAAGTGCAAAAGAAAGACGCTGCTTATTGCACGAGAAAATCCACAAAATGTTAGTATAACTCAAAAAAGCCCAAGAGAAAAGGTGGATAATTATAACATGCATGTTACATCAATCAAAAGAAGCACAATTCCTGCTTTCAGAAATTTGTTTATATTATAATTATATACCTAATACACATATGGGCAACTGAAGTAAAGGAGGGAAAAATGGATATTTAAAAAAAACAAAACACTGGTCCAGAGTCAGTATTAACAGTAAATCATAATGCAAATAAATGGGATATCCAAGGCAGTAATAGCAAAAGGAGTGACAGAGGAAGCCTAAAGTGAATGTTAGTATGGCAGGTATCTGGAACACTGTACCTTTAAGCGGCGTTTCTGCCCCGACGCACGTTTCACATGTTGCTTTATCCAGGGGTGGTGTGATTTTAATGTCATGATTTTTTTAATGTGCATCAATACATTTTTGAATTTTTACAGCATATAACTTCCTTGCTCTCTTCATCTGATAAGAATATAATTCTGTCTGCAGTCAATGAAGGGAAAATGTTAGAAAAGCTAAAGCCAGTAATGAAGTGAGGCTTGCAAGGCAGACCAAAAGCAATAAAAAATGATTTTGGGGTTATGTCAAAAGCAAAAGAAAAGTCAAAGATGCTATAGGATTTACAGGATGAAAAGGGTGAAGTGGTCAAAAATTACAGTGGGGCAAAAAAGTATTTAGTCAGTCAGCAATAGTGCAAGTTCCACCACTTAAAAAGATGAGAGGCGTCTGTAATTTACATCATAGGTAGACCTCAACTATGGGAGACAAACTGAGAAAAAAAAATCCAGAAAATCACATTGTCTGTTTTTTTATCATTTTATTTGCATATTATGGTGGAAAATAAGTATTTGGTCAGAAACAAACAATCAAGATTTCTGGCTCTCACAGACCTGTAAGTTCTTCTTTAAGAGTCTCCTCTTTCCTCCACTCATTACCTGTAGTAATGGCACCTGTTTAAACTTGTTATCAGTATAAAAAGACACCTGTGCACACCCTCAAACAGTCTGACTCCAAACTCCACTATGGTGAAGACCAAAGAGCTGTCAAAGGACACCAGAAACAAAATTGTAGCCCTGCACCAGGCTGGGAAGACTGAATCTGCAATAGCCAACCAGCTTGGAGTGAAGAACTCAACAGTGGGAGCAATAATTAGAAAATGGAAGACATTCAAGACCACTGATAATCTCCCTCGATCTGGGGCTCCACGCAAAATCCCACCCCGTGGGGTCAGAATGATCACAAGAACGGTGAGCAAAAATCCCAGAACCACGCGGGGGGACCTAGTGAATGAACTGCAGAGAGCTGGGACCAATGTAACAAGGCCTACCATAAGTAACACACTACGCCACCATGGACTCAGATCCTGCAGTGCCAGACGTGTCCCACTGCTTAAGCCAGTACATGTCCGAGCCCGTCTGAAGTTTGCTAGAGAGCATTTGGATGATCCAGAGGAGTTTTGGGAGAGTGTCCTATGGTCTGATGAAACCAAACTGGAACTGTTTGGTAGAAACACAACTTGTCGTGTTTGGAGGAAAAAGAATACTGAGTTGCATCCATCAAACACCATACCTACTGTAAAGCATGGTGGTGGAAACATCATGCTTTGGGGCTGTTTCTCTGCAAAGGGGCCAGGACGACTGATCCGGGTACATGAAAGAATGAATGGGGCCATGTATCGTGAGATTTTGAGTGCAAACCTCCTTCCATTAGCAAGGGCATTGAAGATGAAACGTGGCTGGGTTTTTCAACATGACAATGATCCAAAGCACACCGCCAGGGCAAGGAAGGAGTGGCTTCGTAAGAAGCATTTCAAGGTCCTGGAGTGGCCTAGCCAGTCTCCAGATCTCAACCCTATAGAAAACCTTTGGAGGGAGTTGAAAGTCCGTGTTGCCAAGCGAAAAGCCAAAAACATCACTGCTCTAGAGGAGATCTGCATGGAGGAATGGGCCAACATACCAACAACAGTGTGTGGCAACCTTGTGAAGACTTACAGAAAACGTTTGACCTCTGTCATTACCAACAAAGGATATATTACAAAGTATTGAGATGAAATTTTGTTTCTGACCAAATACTTATTTTCCACCATAATATGCAAATAAAATGATAAAAAAACAGACAATGTGATTTTCTGGATTTTTTTTTCTCAGTTTGTCTCCCATAGTTGAGGTCTACCTATGATGTAAATTACAGACGCCTCTCATCTTTTTAAGTGGTGGAACTTGCACTATTGCTGACTGACTAAATACTTTTTTGCCCCACTGTATATTGAGAAGCCGAACTTATAAATTCCTATTTTGCATCTGTGTTCTCTAAGAAAGCAAATGTAACATCAAATGATCTTCATGGTGCCATCGAAGGAATAATAGAATCTACTCTATCCATAAACAGAGAGATGGTGAGGGAACACTTAGCTAATTTACATGAATTAAAATCTCCTGGTCCAGATGAATTATATCCTAGGGTATCGAAAGAGATAGAGTAAATTACAGAACCACTAGTTATAATCTTGGAGAAGTCCCAGGAGATTGGAAAGGGCAAATGTGCCCATCTTAAAAAAGGAAAGATGAAGCCTAGAAATGTCTGGCCAGTGAGCCATACTTCTCTACCAGAAAAGGTTTTTGAACAAATAATTAAACAGCCTGTATGTAAGTACTTGTGTATGAATACAGTAATTAAGCAGCATCAGTATGGGTTTGTAGCAAACAAGTAATGCCAGGCTAATCTAACTTTTTTCTGTGATAGAACACTGACTGAGTGGATCAGGGAAATGTGGTAGATATACTAAATCTTGACTTCAGCAAAGCATTTGATAAAGTATCTCATACTATGCTTATTGAAAAATGACCAAGTATGAGATTGATAAGGCTATGATTCATAACTGTCTCAGTCATTGTACTCAAGGAGTGGTAATAAATGGTTGCACATCCAATTGGAGGAATGTTTCAAGTGGGGCACTACAAGGCTCCGACTTGGCCCCAGTGTTGTTCAACATTTTTATAAATGATCTAGATAAGGGAACTGAAGGTAAACTGATTAAGTCTGCAAATCTAGGAGGGATAGCTAACACTAGAGATGGCAGAAAGGATTCAGAACGATCTTTAAAAGCTTGAACAATTGGCAGCGACTAATAGAATGGTATTTTAATAGGGATAAATGAAAGATTCTACATCTGGGCAAGAAAACCAAAGATTGAATCTATAGAATGGGAGGAATAGGACTAAGCAACAGCACATGTGAAAAAGACGTGGGTATACTAATAGATCACAGACTGAACATGAGTCAACAGTGATGCAGCAGCTAAAAAGGCAAATACAGTTCTAGGATGTATTAAGTATAGAGTCTAGATCACATGAAGTAACTATCCCTCTCTACACCTTCTTGGTCAGGCCTCTGTTGTGAATTCCGTTCTCGGGCTCCCTCCTGTGGTCATGAGTGGTACTGTGTGAATTTGTTCTTGGGATCCCTCTGGTGGCCTTTAGCGATATGGCTGGTCTTGGCTGGGCTCAGCTGATTCATTTCCTGCCTATGCTGGGCCTATTTAATTCACCTGGCCCTTCATTTGTTGCCTGCTGTCGGTGTATTCAGTCTGGATTCTGAGCTCTCCTGAATATTCCTTGTGACCAGTCTCCTGTTGGTGAAGCTAAGTTTGCTTGTTCATTTTTGCTCATTATCTCCTTGAAAACGTTTCTCAGTATATGATGAGTTCAGTCCAGCTTGCTTTTATGTGATATTTTCGCTTGCTGGTTAGTTCTGGGGTGCAGAGTGCGCCCCCCACATCGTGAGTCGGTGTGGGGGTTCTTGCATTTTCTGCGTGGCTTGTTTTTGATAGTTTTTATACTGACCGCACAGACTCCTGCCTTTTTTCTGTCTATCTAGTGTTAGCGGGCCTCATTTGCTAAACCTGTTTCATTTCTACGTTTGTGTTTTCCCCTTAACTCACCGTTATTATTTGTGGGGGGCTTTCTAAAACTTTGGGGTTATTTCTCTGAGGCAAGTGAGGTCTTTGCTTTCTCTCTAGGGGGTAGTCAGTTTCTCAGGCTGTGAACGAGGCGTCTAGGTTTTCAGGTAACGCTCCACGGCTACCTTTAGTGTGTGTTGTTAGGATCAGGATTGCGGTCAGTATAGCTTCCACATTCCCAGAGCTTGTCCTATATATTCAGGTCATATTTGCCTGGTCAGTTTTGAGATCCTGCCACCGGATCCATAACAGTACAGCAGGCCCAAAAGTGTTAATGCAGCAGAAGAAGAAGAGAAATTCGGAGGTCATTTTTTTTTCTTTCTCTGCACTGTTTAGCCTCTCTCCTCACCTTAATCTCTGGGTGGCTTTGAACTCAGCTGCAGATATGGACATTCAGAGTCTGTCTTCTAGTGTGGATCATCTCACTGCAAGGGTACAGGGCATTCAGGATTATTTAGTCCGCAGTCCTATGTCAGAGCCTAAAATACCTATTCCTGAGCTGTTTTCCGGAGATAGATCTAGGTTTTTGAACTTTAAGAATAATTGTAAGTTATTTATTTCTCTGAGACCTCGCTCCTCTGGTGATTCTGTTCAGCAAGTTAAAATTGTTATCTCTTTGTTACGCGGTGACCCTCAAGATTGGGCATTCCCTCTGGCGCCAGGAGATCCTGCATTGCTAAATGTGGATGCGTTTTTTCTGGCGCTTGGAGTGCTTTATGAGGAACCAAATCTGGTAGACCAAGCAGAGAAAGCTTTGCTGGCTCTCTTTCAGGGTCAAGATGAAGCAGAGGTTTACTGTCAGAAGTTTAGGAAGTGGTCTGTGCTCACTCAATGGAATGAGTGCGCCCTGGCGGCGATTTTCAGAAAGGGTCTCTCTGAAGCCCTTAAAGATGTTATGGTGGGGTTCCCCACGCCTATGGGTCTGAATGAGTCAATGTCTTTGGCCATTCAGATTGATCGGCGTTTGCGGGAGCGCAAACCTGTGCACAATCTGGCGGTATTTTCTGAGCAGAAATCTGAGCCTATGCAATGCGACAGGATTTTGACTAGAGTTGAACGGCAAAACTACAGACGTCAGAATGGGTTGTGCTTTTACTGTGGTGATTCTGCTCATGTTATCTCAGCATGCTCTAAGCGCACAAAAGGGTTTACCAAGTCTGTCACCATTGGTACTGTACAACCTAAATTCATTTTGTCTGTTACTTTGATTTGCTCTCTGTCATCCTACTCAGTTATGGCTTTTGTGGATTCAGGTGCCGCCCTGAATCTGATGGATTTGTCATTTGCCAGGCGCTGTGGTTTTATCTTTGAGCCTTTACAATTTCCTATTCCACTAAGGGGAATTGACGCTACGCCATTGGCCAAGAATAAACCTCAGTACTGGACTCAAGTGACCATGTGTATGGCTCCTGCACATCAGGAGGTGATTCGCTTTCTTGTGCTACATAATTTGCATGATATTGTAGTGTTGGGTCTGCCATGGCTGCAGGCTCATAATCCAGTCCTGGATTGGAAAGCAATGTCTGTGTCAAGTTGGGGTTGCCAGGGAATTCATGGCGAAGCCCCTTTGGTGTCAATTGCTTCTTCTACTCCTTCTGAAGTCCCTGAATTTTTGTCAGACTACCAGGATGTATTTGATGATCCCAAATCCAGTGCCCTACCTCCTCATAGGGATTGTGATTGTGCTATAAATTTGATTCCTGGTAGTAAGTTCCCTAAGGGACGACTTTTTAATTTATATGTACCAGAGCATGCCGCTATGCGGAGTTATATAAAGGAGTCCTTGGAGAAGGGGCATATTCGCCCGTCCTCGTCCCCTTTGGGTGCGGGGTTCTTTTTTGTGGCCAAGAAGGATGGTTCTCTGAGACCCTGTATAGATTATCACCTTCTAAATAACATCACGGTCAAATTTCAGTACCCCTTGCCACTGTTGTCCGATCTGATTGCCCGGATTAAGGGGGCCAGTTGGTTCACCAAGATAGATCTTCGAGGAGCGTATAATCTTGTGCGCATAAAACAGGGCGATGAATGGAAAACAGCATTTAATACGCCCGAAGGCCATTTTGAGTACTTGGTGATGCCTTTTGGGCTTTCTAATGCCCCCTCTGTGTTTCAGTCCTTCATGCACGACATCTTCCGAGAGTATCTGGATAGATTTATGATTGTGTACCTGGATGATATTTTGGTCTTTTCTGATGATTGGGACTCTCATGTGAAGCAGGTCAGGATGTTATTTCAGGTCCTGTGTGCCAATGCCTTGTTTGTGAAGGGCTCTAAATGTCTCTTCGGAGTCCAGAAGGTTTCCTTTTTGGGCTTTATTTTTTCTCCTTCTACTATTGAGATGGATCCAGTCAAGGTTCAGGCTATTCATGACTGGACTCAACCTTCATCTGTGAAGAGTCTTCAGAAGTTCTTGGGTTTTGCTAATTTTTACCGTCGCTTCATCACTAATTTTTCTAGTGTGGTTAAGCCTTTGACGGATTTGACCAAGAAGGGTTCTGATGTTACGAATTGGTCTCCTGCGGCCGTGGAGGCCTTTCAGGAGCTGAAACGTCGGTTTTCTTCGGCTCCTGTCTTGCGCCAGCCCGATGTCTCTCTTCCCTTTCAGGTCGAGGTTGATGCTTCTGAGATTGGAGCAGGGGCTGTCTTGTCGCAGAAAAGCTCTGATGGCTCTGTGATGAGACCATGTGCTTTCTTTTCAAGAAAGTTTTCGCCTGCCGAGCGGAATTATGATGTTGGTAATCGTGAGTTGTTGGCAATGAAGTGGGCATTTGAGGAGTGGCGACATTGGCTTGAGGGAGCCAAGCATCGTGTGGTGGTCTTGACGGATCACAAGAATTTGACTTATCTCGAGTCTGCCAAGCGGTTGAATCCGAGACAGGCTCGATGGTCGCTGTTTTTCTCTCGTTTCAATTTTGTGGTCTCATATCTTCCGGGTTCGAAAAACGTGAAGGCTGATGCCCTTTCTAGGAGTTTTGTACCTGACTCCCCGGAAGTTTCTGAACCGACTGGTGTCCTCAAAGAGGGGGTGATTTTGTCTGCCATCTCTCCTGTTCTGCGACGGGTGTTGCAGGAATTTCAGGCCAATAGACCTGATCGTTGTCCACCGGAGAGACTGTTTGTCCCGGACAGATGGACCAGTAGAGTTATTTCCGAGGTCCATTCTTCGGTGTTGGCGGGTCATCCTGGGATTTTTGGTACCAGGGATTTGGTGGCGAGGTCCTTTTGGTGGCCTTCCTTGTCGCGGGATGTGCGTTCCTTTGTGCAGTCCTGTGGGATTTGTGCTCGGGCCAAGCCTTGCTGTTCTCGTGCCAGTGGATTGCTTTTGCCTTTGCCTGTCCCGAAGAGGCCTTGGACGCATATTTCCATGGATTTTATTTCGGATCTTCCTGTCTCTCAGAGGATGTCTGTCATCTGGGTGGTTTGTGATCGTTTTTCTAAGATGGTGCATTTGGTACCCTTGCCTAAGCTGCCTTCTTCCTCCGATTTGGTGCCACTGTTTTTTCAGAATGTGGTTCGTTTACATGGTATTCCGGAGAACATTGTGTCTGACAGAGGATCCCAGTTTGTATCCAGATTTTGGCGGTCCTTTTGTGCTAAGATGGGCATTGAATTGTCTTTTTCGTCGGCCTTCCATCCTCAGACGAATGGCCAAACCGAACGAACTAATCAGACCTTGGAAACTTATTTGAGATGTTTTGTTTCTGCTGATCAGGATGATTGGGTGACCTTTTTGCCTTTGGCTGAGTTTGCCCTCAATAATCGGGCTAGTTCTGCTACTTTGGTTTCACCTTTCTTGTTATGATCCCAGTGGTAGAGGATCTCTGATATTCCGGCAAGATAGCAAAAACCTAAATACTGCTCTAGGGAGGTGGAAACTGGGCTAACCGCATACCTGATCCTAACACACACAACTAAAAGCAGCCGGTGAACGTGCCTACGTTGGTTCTAGACGTCTCAAGCCAGCCAGAGAACTGACTACCCCTAGAGGGAAAATAAGACCTCACTTGCCTCCAGAGAAATTAAACCCCAAAGAGATAGGAAGCCCCCAACAAATAATAACGGTGAGGCAAGAGGAAAACACAAACGTAGAGATGAACTAGATTCAGCAAAGTGAGGCCCACTAGTCTAGATAGGCAGAAAATAGATAGTGGACTATGCGGTTAGCAGAAAACCCTACAAAAACATCCACGCTGAATATTCAAGAACCCCCACATCGACTGACGGTGCGGGGGGAGAATATCAGCCCCCTAGAGCTTCCAGCGAGCCAGAAAATCAAATATAAGCAAGCTGGACAAAAATACTGGAAAATGCAAATGATCAAAAAATACAAAACGGACTTAGCTTTTCTTGCATGAGACAGACTGAAAGGAATCCGGAGGAGACCAAATAGGTCTGGATACAACGATGCCAGGCAAGAGACTGAGTCCAGAAGAGACTTAAATAGGGAACACCCGCTGCTTAACGACACAGCTGGAGCTCAGGCCTGCAACAAGACATGCCTAACACAATACCGTTAGTGACCACCAGAGGGAGCCCAGAAACACAGTTCACAACAGTACCCCCCCCCTTGAGGAGGGGTCACCGAACCCTCACCAAGACCCCCAGGGCGATCAGGATGAGCAGCGGGAAAGGCATGAACCAAATCAGCCGCATGAACATCAGAGGCGACAACCCAGGAATTATCCTCCTGACCATAGCCTTTCCACTTAACTAAATACTGGAGTTTCCGTCTAGAGATACGAGAATCCAAAATCTTCTCCACCACGTACTCCAACTCGCCCTCAACCAAAACTGGGGCAGGAGGCTCAACAGCAGGAACCACAGGCACCACGTACCGCCGCAACAAGGACCTATGGAACACATTATGAATAGCAAATGACGCTGGAAGGTCCAAGCGAAAAGACACCGGGTTAAGGATTTCCAAAATCTTATAAGGACCGATAAAGCGAGGCTTGAACTTAGGAGAGGAGACTTTCAAAGGAACATGCCGAGAAGACAACCAAACCAAATCCCCAACACGAAGTCGGGGACCCACACCGCGGCGGCGGTTGGCAAAACGCTGGGCCTTGTCTTGTGACAATTTCAAATTGTCCACCACATGGTTCCAAATCTGCTGCAACCTATCCACCACAGAATCAACCCCAGGACAGTCAGAAGATTCAACCTGGCCCGAGGAGAAACGAGGATGAAAACCAGAGTTGCAGAAAAAGGGCGAAACCAAAGTGGCAGAACTAGCCCGATTATTAAGGGCAAACTCGGCCAGTGGCAAAAAGGTAATCCAATCGTCCTGATCAGCGGAAACAAAACATCTCAAATAAGTCTCCAACGTCTGATTAGTTCGCTCGGTCTGGCCATTAGTCTGAGGATGAAAAGCCGACGAAAAAGACAAATCAATACCCATCTTAGCACAAAAGGATCGCCAGAATCTGGATACAAACTGGGATCCTCTGTCAGACACAATATTCTCAGGGATGCCGTGCAAACGAACCACATTCTGAAAGAACAAAGGAACCAAATCAGAGGAGGAAGGCAACTTAGGCAAGGGCACCAAATGGACCATTTTAGAAAAACGGTCGCACACCACCCAGATGACAGATATCTTCCGAGATACCGGAAGATCCGAAATGAAATCCATGGAAATGTGCGTCCAAGGCCTCTTCTGGATAGGCAAGGGCAAAAGCAACCCGCTGGCACGAGAACAGCAAGGCTTAGCCCGAGCACAAATCCCACAGGACTGCACAAAAGAACGCACATCCCGCGACAAGGAAGGCCACCAAAAGGACCTAGCCACCAAATCTCTGGTACCAAAAATTCCAGGATGCCCCGCCAACACCGAAGAATGAACCTCAGAAATAACTCTGCTGGTCCATCTGTCAGGGACAAACAGTCTCTCCGGTGGGCAACGATCAGGCCTATCAGCCTGAAACTTCTGCAGCACTCGTCGCAAATCTGGGGAAATGGCAGACAAAATCACTCCCTCTCTGAGAATACCAGCCGGCTCCGAGACTCCCGGAGAGTCAGGCACAAAACTCCTAGAAAGTGCATCAGCCTTCACGTTCTTCGAATCAGGCAGGAACGAGACCACAAAGTCAAAACGGGAGAAAAACAACGACCAACGAGCCTGTCTAGGATTCAGGTGCTTGGCAGACTCGAGGTAAATTAGATTTTTATGATCAGTCAAGACCACCACACGATGTCTAGCTCCCTCGAGCCAATGATGCCACTCCTCAAATTCCCACTTCATAGCCAACAACTCCCGATTACCAACATCATAGTTCCGCTCAGCAGGCGAAAATTTTCTTGAAAAGAAGGCGCATGGCTTCATCACGGAGCCATCAGAACTTTTTTGCGACAGAACGGCCCCTGCACCAATCTCAGAAGCATCAACTTCAACCTGGAAGGGAAGAGTGACATCCGGCTGGCACAAGACTGGTGCTGAAGTAAACCGACGCTTCAGCTCCCGAAAGGCCTCCACGGCCGCAGGAGACCAATTAGCAACATCAGAACCCTTCTTGGTCATATCCGTCAAAGGTTTAACCACGCTAGAAAAATTAGTGATAAAACTACGGTAAAAATTAGCAAAGCCCAAGAACTTCTGCAGGCTCTTAACAGACATGGGCTGAGTCCAGTCATGAATGGCACGGACCTTGACTGGGTCCATCTCCACAGTGGAATGGGAAAAAATAAAACCCAAAAAAGAAACCTTCTGTACCCCAAAGATACATTTTGAGCCCTTCACAAATAGAGCGTTTTCACGCAGAACCTGAAACACCATCCTGACCTGTTTCACATGGGACTCCCAATCATCAGAAAAAACCAAAATATCATCCAGATAAATAATCATAAATTTATCCAGATATTTCCGGAAGATGTCATGCATGAAGGACTGAAACACAGAAGGGGCATTAGATAGTCCAAAAGGCATCACCAGGTACTCAAAATGACCCTCGGGCGTATTAAATGCCGTTTTCCATTCATCTCCCTGCTTTATACGCACAAGGTTATACGCACCACGAAGATCTATCTTGGTGAACCAACTGGCACCCTTAATCCGAGCAAACAAATCAGACAACAATGGCAAAGGATACTGAAATTTAACCGTGATCTTATTTAGAAGACGATAATCTATACAAGGTCTCAAAGACCCGTCTTTCTTGCCCACAAAAAAGAATCCTGCACCAAGAGGGGACGAGGATGGGCGAATATGTCCCTTCTCCAAAGACTCCTTTATATAACTCCGCATCGCGGCATGCTCTGGCACAGATAAATTAAAGAGTCGTCCCTTAGGAAATTTACTACCAGGAATCAAATCTATAGCACAATCGCAGTCCCTATGAGGGGGAAGGGCACTGGAACTGGCCTCATTAAATACATCCTGATAGTCTGACAAAAACTCAGGGATCTCAGAAGGAGCAGAAGAAGCAATAGACACCAATGGAGAATCGCCATGAATCCCCTGACACCCCCAACTAGACACAGTCATAGCTTTCCAAATCTAAAACTGGATTATGGGCCTGTAACCATGGCAGACCCAAAACGACAACATCATGCATTTTATGCAGTACCAGAAAACGAATCACCTCCTGATGTACAGGAGTCATGCACATGGTCACTTGCGTCCAATACTGAGGTTTATTCTCTGCCAATGGCGTAGAATCAATTCCTCTAAGAGGAATAGGATTTTCCAAAGGCTCCAGGACAAAACCACAGTGCTTGGCAAACGACAAATCCATCAGACTTAAAGCAGCACCAGAATCCACAAAAGCCATAACTGAGTAAGAAGATAATGAACAAATTAAAGTCACAGACAGAATAAACTTAGGCTGAAAAGTACCAATGGCGACAGGATTAACAATTTTTTTTAAGCGTTTAGAGCATGCTGAGATAACATGTGTTGAATCACCGCAGTAGAAACACAACCCATTTTGTCGTCTATGATTTTGTCGCTCGGCTCTGGTCAGAATTCTGTCACATTGCATAGAATCAGGTGACTGTTCAGACAGCACCGCCAAAGGATTAACAGATTTGCGCTCCCGCAAACGTCGATCAATTTGAATGGCCAGAGCCATTGAATCATTCAGACCTGTAGGGATAGGAAACCCCACCATCACATCTTTAATGGCTTCAGAAAGACCATTTCTGAAATTTGCGGCCAGAGCACACTCATTCCATTGAGTAAGCACGGACCATTTCCGAAATTTCTGACAATACACCTCAGCTTCGTCCTGACCCTGAGAGATAGCCAGCAACATCTTTTCAGCCTGATTTTCAAGATTAGGCTCCTCATAAAGCAAACCAAGTGCCAGAAAAAACGCATCAACATTCATCAATGCAGGATCTCCTGGCGCCAGAGAGAAGGCCCAATCTTGAGGGTCGCCGCGCAAGAAGGAAATAACAATCTTAACTTGCTGAGCGGAATCACCAGAGGAACAAGGTTTCAGAGACAGAAACAATCTGCAATTATTCCTAAAATTCAGGAACTTAGATCTATCTCCAAAAAACGGCTCAGGAATAGGTATTTTTGGTTCAGACATAGGGTTATGGATAACAAAATCCTGAATGCTTTGCACCACACACTAGAAGTCAGAGTCTGGACATTCATGTCTGCAGCAGAACTCCAACCACTCAGAGTAAAAGGGGATGGAAGAAGCTAGGCAAACTGCAGCAACAAAAAAAAACAAAAAAAAAACAACTCGGAACTTCTTTTTAATCCCGCTTCTGCGATGCATTAAACATTTTCTTTGGCCTGGCATACTGTTATGATCCCAGTGGTAGAGGATCTCTGATATTCCGGCAAGATAGCAAAAACCTAAATACTGCTCTAGGGAGGTGGAAACTGGGCTAACCGCATACCTGATCCTAACACACACAACTAAAAGCAGCCGGTGAACGTGCCTACGTTGGTTCTAGACGTCTAGAGCCAGCGGGAGAACTGACTACCCCTAGAGGGAAAATAAGACCTCACTTGCCTCCAGAGAAATTAAACCCCAAAGAGATAGGAAGCCCCCAACAAATAATAACGGTGAGGCAAGAGGAAAACACAAACGTAGAGATGAACTAGATTCAGCAAAGTGAGGCCCACTAGTCTAGATAGGCAGAAAATAGATAGTGGACTATGCGGTTAGCAGAAAACCCTACAAAAACATCCACGCTGAATATTCAAGAACCCCCACATCGACTGACGGTGCGGGGGGAGAATATCAGCCCCCTAGAGCTTCCAGCGAGCCAGAAAATCAAATATAAGCAAGCTGGACAAAAATACTGGAAAATGCAAATGATCAAAAAATACAAAACGGACTTAGCTTTTCTTGCATGAGACAGACTGAAAGGAATCCGGAGGAGACCAAATAGGTCTGGATACAACGATGCCAGGCAAGAGACTGAGTCCAGAAGAGACTTAAATAGGGAACACCCACTGCTTAACGACACAGCTGGAGCTCAGGCCTGCAACAAGACATGCCTAACACAATACCGTTAGTGACCACCAGAGGGAGCCCAGAAACACAGTTCACAACACTTTCTTTTGCAATTCTGGTTTTCATCCTCGTTTTTCCTCGGGTCAGCTTGAGCCCTCTGACTGTCCTGGGGTAGATTCTGTGATGGATAGGTTGCAGCAGATTTGGAACCATGTGGTGGACAATTTGACGTTGTCCCAGGAGAAGGCTCAGCGCTTTGCTAACCGCCGTCGCTGTGTGGGTCCCCGACTTCGTGTGGGGGATTTGGTATGGTTGTCTTCTCGTTATGTCCCGATGAAGGTTTCCTCTCCTAAGTTCAAGCCTCGTTTCATCGGTCCTTATAAGATTTTGGAAATCCTCAACCCTGTGTCATTTCGTTTGGACCTCCCTACATCGTTTGCCATTCATAATGTGTTCCATAGGTCATTGTTGCGGAGATATGTGGTGCCTGTGGTCCCTTCTGTTGATCCTCCTGCTCCGGTTTTGGTCGAGGGAGAGTTGGAGTATGTGGTGGAGATCTTGGATTCTCGTATTTCGAGACGGAAGCTTCAGTTCTTAGTTAAATGGAAGGGCTATGGTCAGGAGGATAATTCCTGGGTTGTCGCCTCCGATGTCCATGCGGCCGATTTGGTTCATGCCTTTCATTCGGCTCATCCTGATCGGCCTGGGAGTTCTGGCGAGGGTTCGGTGACCCCTCCTCAAGGGGGGGGGTACTGTTGTGAATTCCGTTCTCGGGCTTCCTCCTGTGGTCACGAGTGGTACTGTGTGAATTTGTTCTTGGGATCCCTCTGGTGGCCTTTAGCGATATGGCTGGTCTTGGCTGGGCTCAGCTGATTCATTTCCTGCCTATGCTGGGCCTATTTAATTCACCTGGCCCTTCATTTGTTGCCTGCTGTCGGTGTATTCAGTCTGGATTCTGAGCTCTCCTGAATATTCCTTGTGACCAGTCTCCTGTTGGTGAAGCTAAGTTTGCTTGTTCATTTTTGCTCATTATCTCCTTGAAAACGTTTCTCAGTATATGATGAGTTCAGTCCAGCTTGCTTTTATGTGATATTTTCGCTTGCTGGTTAGTTCTGGGGTGCAGAGTGCGCCCCCCACATCGTGAGTCGGTGTGGGGGTTCTTGCATTTTCTGCGTGGCTTGTTTTTGATAGTTTTTATACTGACCGCACAGACTCCTGCCTTTTTTCTGTCTATCTAGTGTTAGCGGGCCTCATTTGCTAAACCTGTTTCATTTCTACGTTTGTGTTTTCCCCTTAACTCACCGTTATTATTTGTGGGGGGCTTTCTAAAACTTTGGGGTTATTTCTCTGAGGCAAGTGAGGTCTTTGCTTTCTCTCTAGGGGTAGTCAGTTTCTCAGGCTGTGAACGAGGCGTCTAGGTTTTCAGGTAACGCTCCACGGCTACCTTTAGTGTGTGTGGTTAGGATCAGGATTGCAGTCAGTACAGCTTCCACATCCCCAGAGCTTGTCCTATGTATTCAGGTCATATTTGCCTGGTCAGTTTTGAGATCCTGCCACCGGATCCATAACAGGCCTCATCTGGAATACTGTGTCTAGTTCTGGGCACATTCTAAAAAGCTGAAAAACTGGAGCAAGTTCAGAGAAGAGCGACCAGGATGGTGAGCTGACTGCTAACTATGTCCTATGAGGAATGGTTAAAGGATCTGGGAATGTTTAGCTTGCAAAAAAGAAGACTTAGGGTACCGTCTCACAGTGGCACTTTTGTCGCTACGACGGTACGATCCGTGACGTTCCAGCGATATCCATACGATATCGCTGTGTCTGACACGCAGCAGCGATCAGGGACCCCGCTGAGAATCGTACGTCGTATCAGATCGTTTGGAACTTTATTTCGTCGCTGGATCTCCCACTGTCATCGCTGGATTGGTGTGTGTGACACCGATCCAGCGATGCGTTTGCTTGTAACCAGGGTAAACATAGGGTTACTAAGCGCAGGGCCGCGCTTAGTAACCCGATGTTTACCCTGGTTACCATCGTAAATGTAAAAAAACCCAAACAGTACATACTCACATTCCGCACTGACTGACTGCCGGCCGGAAAGTAAAAGCAGAGCACAGCGGTGACGTCACCGCTGTGCTCTGCTTTCACTGGTTACCCGGGGACTTCGGCATCGTTGGTCGCTGGAGAGCTGTCTGTGTGACAGCTCTCCAGCGACCACACAACGACGCTGCAGCGATCACGGCCAGGTCATATCGCTGGTCGTGATCGTTGGTAAATCGTTTTGTGTAACGGTACCCTTAGGCTTCTTTCACACTAGCGTCGGGCTCGGCCCGTCGCAGTGCGTCGGGCCGAGGTTACCGATGCTAGCGTATACGCCGCACAACGGGGGCAGCGGATGCATTTTTCCAGCGCATCCGCCGCCCCATTGTGAGGTGCGGGGAGGGGGGGGCGGAGTTCCAGCCGCGCATGCGCGGTTGGAAAAAGGACACGTCGCACAAAAAAACGTTACATGTAGCGTTTTTTTGTGCAGACGGTCCGCCAAAGCACGACGCATCCATCGCACGACGCTAATGTTAGTCAATGGGGAAAAACGCATCCTGCAGACAACTTTGCAGGATGCGTTTTTTTGCCAAAACGACGCATTGCGACGTATTGCAAAAAACGCTAGTGTGAAAGTAGCCTAAGAGGAGACTAAATAGCTGTTGTGACAGGGTCACTGGCGCTGTATGGGAGGGGAGAAATGTGTCATGAAGGTTGCTTGTGATGTGAAACCCTGAAGTTTCTCTCCAGCATCTTATGTGCTGAAGGGTTAATCGGCCTTTACAAGGGTTGTTTTTTGTGTGAGTAGGCGTAAGAGATGGGTGAGATGCCTACTCACTATATCACCACCTCACGGTGTGGTTGGGGAGTTATATGTTACTTTTTTTTTTCTGTTGTGTGTTTGGAGACAAGGAAGTCTTCAGATGACAGCTCCAGGTGGAGCTGAAAACTTGAATCCCGTTGATATAAGATCTCTGCTATACGTTATCTTTTGTTTTTCCCTTATGCCTTGCGGAGAGTGACATGTTCAGCATGTCGAGGTGAGGAGACTTAAAGCCCCAATGCTCCTCTGGGAATTATGCAAATTGTCTCTTCAGAGAGGAAGAGGACTAAAACTCTAGTGACACCTATTGGAAGTAGCAATCCTAACAGTCAATGTCGACCCTTTAACGAGTTCCAATAGGCGGCACTAGAGTTCTAGTCCTCGTCCTCTCTGAAGAGTCAGTTTGCATATTTCCCAGAGGAGCATTGCGGCCTTAAGTCTCCTCACCTCGACATGCTTAACATGTCACTCTCCGCAAGGAGAAACAATACTTCTTGGATCCCGGTCAGACCCCTGTCATTCAGCCAAACCAAATCTCCGCTTTGCACTGACGAGGGGCAGGACCCCGAAACACAGTGTCTGCAAATTGACATTCTGGTTTGGCTTTTATCCTAAGTCATGTGACAAGGCTCGTTACAGGGTCGACATTGACTGTTAGGATTGCTACTTCCAATAGGTGGCACTAGAGTTCTAGCCCTCTTCCTCTCTGAAGAGACAATTTGCATGTTTATTTTGTTAAATCCTGCCATGGTTTATGTCGCACTTAATAAACCAGCAGGCGACTGACCCAAGATAGTTTCCTGTGTCTACAAATATCTGAAGGGACGTCACAGTGTAGAGGGATCATCATTATTCTCATTTTCAAATGGAAACTCGGAATGAAACTGAATGGGAGTAGATACTGATTAGATATTAGAAAAAACCTTTTGACAGTGAGGATGATCAATGAGTGGATTAGGCGGCCACGAGAGGTGGTGAGTTCTCCTTCAATGGAGGTCTTCACACTGAGGCTGGACACACATCTGTCTGAGATGGTTTAGTGACTCCGGCATTGAGCAGGGGGTTGGACACGAGGACCCAGGAGGTCCCTTCTAACTCTTCTGCAATGTTCATACATTCAGATTTTGATCAGTATCTTACATCAGTATTTGTAGCCAAAACCAGGAGTGGGTGATACATACAGAATTGGTGACGTGTTCCACCCCTGATGTGCAAAACATACCTTAGATGACAACACAAAAATGTAAATCTAAACCCTATTTTGGTCCTAGATTTCCCCTCTCCTTAGGTCTGCCTAAAGGTTGGCACCGTAATTGTGAACGAGAGATGTCCCCCCCCCCCCCCCGCTCCATGGCGGCTGCCCTCCCTAACTAGCCCTAGAAAATCCCTGTGATAAACCTATCAGCACAATCTGCTCATCCGATAAACTAGTCAGCAGAAAATAAGGGGGAAGAACCTAAATGATAGCCAGGTCCTGGCACAATGATCTCCTTTCATACTGAAGATGAACAAGAAAAGGTCGCTATGATGTCAGAACGTATGAGGTTTCACATAAACTGTTAGAAAGAGATCAACAGAACAAAAGGCACAGTAGATACTTACTTGGTAAAAAGAAAAAAAAAAAAAAAGCTTTTGATGTATAGCACATAAAGAAGTGCCTGATAAATCAAGGGACTCTTCTTGGTCTTAGCAGATATGAGCCTCAATATATGTGTTCATATTAAAGGCAAAGGTCTATAATCATACAAATGAGCGGCGCATTAGTCAGGTGTAGGAAAAAGTGCTTTGTGCTAAAGTGCCGTAAACCCTGATGTTTTAAATGAACGGTGGTGCCAAAGAGCTCATATACAAGACATAGGCCAACTCATAGGCAAAAAGGGAAACATGATCCAATGGAACCCAGCACGGAAGGAATAGCTCACATGGGCTGACGTGTCCCCTATTGAATGCGTTTCCCCACACATGGTTTATCAGGAGCCCAGATAAAAGACCCACGGTGCGAAACCATGTGTCCGTCCAGGTTAAATATCCCACCTTGTCATCACGATTTCTGGCGCACAAAAGTGATCTGTTTAGGTATATACGTCATAATCCATATGACACTGAGTTGGACCAGAAGCCGCGCCGCGTCACTTCTAGATATCCTCACCTAATACTTCTATGCGCTATAGTCTGGCATCGTGTGCGACGAGCAGCAGCCCCGGTCCTGCGCAGTCCTGATTTGATGTGTTAATCTGGCACAAATGACGTCACCTCCGGTCCTGCGCAGTCCTGATTTGATGTGTTAATCTGGCACAAATGACGTCACCTCCGGTCCTGCGCAGTCCTGATTTGATATGTTAATCTGGCACAAATGACGTCACCTCCGGTCCTGCGCAGTCCTGATTTGATGTGTTAATCTGGCACAAATTATGTCACCTCCGGTCCTGCGCAGTCCTGATTTGATATGTTAATCTGGCACAAATGACGTCACCTCCGGTCCTGCGCAGTCATGATTTGATGTGTTAATCTGGCACAAATGTCATCACCTCCGGTCCTGCGCAGTCCTGATTTGATATGTTAAACTGGCACAAATGACGTCACCTCCGGTCCTGCGCAGTCCTGATTTGATATGTTAATCTGGCACGAATGACGTCACCTCCGGTCCTGCGCAGTCCTGATTTGATATGTTAATCTGGCACAAATGACGTCACCTCCGGTACTGTGCAGTCGTGATTTGATGTTAATCTGGCACAAATAATGTCACCTCCGGTCCTGCGCAGTTGTGATTTGATATGTTAATCTGGCACAAATGACGTCACCTCTGGTCCTGCGCAGTCCTGATTTAATATGTTAATCTGGCCGGTGACACAAATGACGTCACCTCCGGTCCTGCGCAGTCGTGATTTGATATGTTAATCTGGCACAAATTATGTCACCTCCGGTCCTGCGCAGTCCTGATTTGATATGTTAATATGGCACAAATGACGTCACCTCCTGTCCTGCGCAGTCCTGATTTGATATGTTAATCTGGCACGAATGACGTCACCTCCGGTCCTGCGCAGTCCTGATTTGATATGTTAATCTGGCACAAATGACGTCACCTCCTGTCCTGCGCAGTCCTGATTTGATATGTTAATCTGGCACGAATGACGTCACCTCCGGTCCTGCGCAGTCCTGATTTGATATGTTAATCTGGCACAAATGACGTCACCTCCGGTACTGTGCAGTCGTGATTTGATGTTAATCTGGCACAAATAATGTCACCTCCGGTCCTGCGCAGTTGTGATTTGATATGTTAATCTGGCACAAATGACGTCACCTCTGGTCCTGCGCAGTCCTGATTTGATATGTTAATCTGGCACAAATGACGTCACCTCCGGTACTGTGCAGTCGTCATTTGATGTTAATCTGGCACAAATAATGTCACCTCCGGTCCTGCGCAGTTGTGATTTGATATGTTAATCTGGCACAAATGACGTCACCTCTGGTCCTGCGCAGTCCTGATTTGATATGTTAATCTGGCACAAATGATGTCACTGGTCCTGTGCAGTCGTGATTTGATATGTTAATCTGGCACAAATGATGTCACTGGTCCTGCGCAGTCCTGATTTGATATGTTAATCTGGCCGGTGACACAAATGACGTCACCTCCGGTCCTGCGCAGTCGTGATTTGATATGTTAATCTGGCACAAATGACGTCACCTCCTGTCCTGCGCAGTCCTGATTTGATATGTTAATCTGGCACGAATGACGTCACCTCCGGTCCTGCGCAGTCCTGATTTGATATGTTAATCTGGCACAAATGACGTCACCTCCGGTACTGTGCAGTCGTGATTTGATGTTAATCTGGCACAAATAATGTCACCTCCGGTCCTGCGCAGTTGTGATTTGATATGTTAATCTGGCACGAATGACGTCACCTCTGGTCCTGCGCAGTCCTGATTTGATATGTTAATCTGGCCGGTGACACAAATGACGTCACCTCCGGTCCTGCGCAGTCCTGATTTGATATGTTAATCTGGCACAAATGACGTCACCTCCTGTCCTGCGCAGTCCTGATTTGATATGTTAATCTGGCACAAATGATGTCACTGGTCCTGCGCAGTCGTGATTTGATATGTTAATCTGGCACAAATGACTTCACCTCTAGTCCTGCGCAGTCATGATTTGATATGTTAATCTGGCTCAAATTACGTCACCTCCGGTCCTGCGCAGTCGTGATTTGATGTTAATCTGGCACAAATAATGTCACCTCCGGTCCTGCGCAGTCATGATTTGATATGTTAATCTGGCACAAATGACTTCACCTCTAGTCCTGCGCAGTCATGATTTGATATGTTAATCTGGCTCAAATTACGTCACCTCCGGTCCTGCGCAGTCGTGATTTGATGTTAATCTGGCACAAATAATGTCACCTCCGGTCCTGCGCAGTCATGATTTGATATGTTAATCTGGCATAAATGACGTCACCTCTGGTCCTGCGCAGTCCTGATTTGATATGTTAATCTGGCACAAATGATGTCACCTCCGGTCCTGTGCACTCGTGATTTGATGTTAATCTGGCACAAATGACGTCACCTCCGGTCCTGCGCAGTCGTGATTTGATGTTAATCTGGCACAAATGACGTCACCTCTGGTCCTGTGCACTCGTGATTTGATGTTAATCTGGCTCAAATGACGTCACCTCCGGTCCTACGCACTCGTGATTTGATATGTTAATCTGGCACAAATGATGTCACTGGTCCTGTGCACTCGTGATTTGATGTTAATCTGGCACAAATGACGTCACCTCCGGTCCTGCGCAGTCGTGATTTGATGTTAATCTGGCACAAATGACGTCACCTCCGGTCCTGCGCAGTCGTGATTTGATGTTAATCTGGCACAAATGACGTCACCTCTGGTCCTGTGCACTCGTGATTTGATGTTAATCTGGCACAAATGACATCACCTCCCGTCCTGCGCAGTCGTGATTTGATATGTTAATCTGGCACAAATGACGTCACCTCCTGTCCTGCGCAGTCCTGATTTGATATGTTAATCTGGCACAAATAATGTCACTAGTCCTGCGCAGTCGTGATTTGATATGTTAATCTGGCACAAATGACGTCACCTCTAGTCCTGCGCAGTCATGATTTGATATGTTAATCTGGCTCAAATTACGTCACCTCCGGTCCTGCGCAGTCGTGATTTGATGTTAATCTGGCACAAATAATGTCACCTCTGGTCCTGCGCAGTCATGATTTGATATGTTAATCTGGCATAAATGACGTCACCTCTGGTCCTGCGCAGTCCTGATTTGATATGTTAATCTGGCACAAATGATGTCTCCTCCGGTCCTGTGCACTCGTGATTTGATGTTAATCTGGCACAAATGACGTCACCTCCGGTCCTGCGCAGTTGTGATTTGATGTTAATCTGGCACAAATGACGTCACCTCTGGTCCTGTGCACTCGTGATTTGATGTTAATCTGGCACAAATGACGTCACCTCCGGTCCTGCGCACTCGTGATTTGATATGTTAATCTGGCACAAATGATGTCACTGGTCCTGTGCACTCGTGATTTGATGTTAATCTGGCACGAATGACGTCACCTCCGGTCCTGCACAGTCATGATTTGATATGTTAATCTGGCACGAATGACGCCACCTCCGCTCCTCCGCAATGGTGATTTGATATGTTAATCTGGCTGGTGACACAAATGACGTCACCTCCAGTTCTACGAACTGAATTCAACTGAGGCCATAATGGGTCCTGGTGCCGCACCAACACTGATGATATTTTAATCATCTGGACGGAGTCTGAGCCACAGCTAAAGACGTTCCATGAACATTTTAATCAATTTCATCCCATCATCAACTTAACACTCAACTACTGTGACTGAAATTAACTTTATGGACACCATTGTTAAGCTACAGAACAGCTAAACAGAGACATCCCTATATCAGAAGCCAATCGACCGCCCAACATACCTCAAATGGGACAGTTTTTATTCAACTGTCCAGTGCCGCAGCTGAATGTGTCGCGGCTGTGTGAGAGCCTGTGTTGGACTCTCCATGCATGTGCTGTGACAGTGACACAGCCGCGACACATGCAGCTGGGGCGCCGGACAGCAGATCAGCCAGAGCGATCCAGAAAGCCGGGTTCCCTCTGCAGTTTATTCGGTAAGCACTATAGCTTGCCGAATAAGCAGAGACCCGATCAAATTCGCTCAACTCTATCCCTGTCCCCTCAATGATCTACAGGAACCTTTCACTGCAACCAGAAAATATGTAAAACCTATCTGTAACGGGGTCTACCGTGCTGGAGTACCTCTTTAGTACCACCCCGTGTTTCAGGAGGTCCATTCTGCTTTAGCTGGAGTCTGAATGAAGGACCCTGGCTGGAATTCCTTGGTTACATGGGCGCATATAAAATATCACTGCTTCTCCACGTATTTCCAGTATCACAACACTTTACTCACAGGACACCGAATATATATAACACCGGTACAGAGGGCAGGCCTATTGAAAAGTGGCAGGCCAGACATACACTACAATAGCCGCAGGGTGCCGAAGCCTGCCGATATTTACTGTGGGAATTACAAAGGTGGGAGAGGTCAGAAGGGGAATATCTTGTCCCCTCTGCCCAAGGGCGCAGCCTGTGGGCTGATGCATTAGGGACATGCCTCTCACATGGAAACTATTATACATACATATACTGCACAACATAATCTGGGTGCTGAGGGGTTCCGTAACACGGCTCCCCCTTTTCAGCGACGCGATCGGCATACACAGTCTGATCCTTAACGGATCGGTTTGGGGATGACCGAAGTTTATGGGGTTGGTACAAGTTCTGTTTGTCGACTTAGTCCATCGGCGTTACCGTTTTGTTTGCCGGGTCTGTAGTGGATGGTGAAGTCCAGAGGTTGTAGGGCTAAACTCCACCGCAGTAATCTGGCGTTGTCTCCGGAGACTAGGGGATTATGGTCTGCTAGGAGGGAAAACTGTCGTCTATACAAATATGGTTGCAACTTTTTGAGTGCCCATACTACCGCCAGGCACTCCTCGATGGCCGCATAGCTTACTTCACGGGGCAGTAGTTTCCGACTCAGGTAAGCTACCGGATGTTCTTGGCCGTCCGGCCCGACTTGGCTCAGTACTGCCCCCAATCCAAACATAGAAGCGTCTGTGTGTGTTGAGGAGAGCCATAAGATCAAATACTTAATTAACCTCAAGACATGAGACATAAGAGATTGAGAGAAGCAACCCATAACATGTACTGTTTAACCTTACAATAAGTTTTCCCAGATCAAAGTGAGACACTAAAGATGGCTGCCATTTCCTGTATCAGCACACCATGTGCTGATAAACAAGATGACGCCCACCCTGATGACCTCATGGATCCACCCACAGTGACGCCCACCCTGATGACCTCATGGACCAACCCACCCTGATGACCTCATGGATCCGCCCACGGACTTGCTCATTGCCCAACCCACTAACCAATGGAATACATCCGATCACTCCCATTTTAGAGCTAACCGAGCCCCCTTACAGGAAATATATAAACTTGTGTCTGACTAATAAAGGCCCTTTTGGAGCTGAGCCACACATTGATCAAGGAGAGTTTACATCTGACTGTGTGTGTCATATGTTCATTTCTTTTGGTGCGCACCTGATCAATATCCATTATGCCAGGAGTAGGCAACTGAAGTGAAGTGAACATTTTATTAATTGTTCAACCCAACATGTGAACAAGGAAACGTTTAGTTGGATCGGGTGCGGCCAATACAGGGGTATTGGTGAGGGCGTCCTTTAGCTGGCGGAAGGCTTCCTCACACTCTGGGGTCCAGGTTACCTGGCGTGGTTGGTTCTTACGGGTCAGATCAGTGAGGGGCTTGGCTACGCTGCTGTAATTTGGAACGAATTTCCTGTAGTAGCCTGCTGTCCCTAGAAACGCCATGACCTGGGTTTTAGTGCGTGGGGTGGGCCATTTGGCTATGACCTCAATCTTGGCTGGTTCTAGTCGCTGTTTACCACTTCCCACCCAATGCCCTAAATACTGAACCTCTGCTTTGCCCACGTTACACTTGTTTGGGTTCTGGGTGATTCTGGCCTTTTGGATCCTGTCCAATACTGTCTCTAGGTGATTTAGATGCTCTTCCCATGTCGCACTGTAGATGGCGATGTCATCCAGGTAGGCACAAGCATAGTCCTGGAGACCATCCAGAAGCCGGTCAGCCAGCTTCTGGAAGGTCGCCGGGGCAGTCTTCATCCCGAATAGCATAACTTGAAACTGGAATAAGCCGAACGGGGTGACAAATGCCGACTTGGGAATAGCGTCAGGACTAAGGGGAATCTGCCAGTAGCCTTTGCATAGATTGATGGTGGTCAAATACTTTGCCCCCACCAGCCGGTCTAACAACTCATCCACACGCGGCATAGGATACGCATCTGTCACCGTTTTCTCATTGAGTTTACGATAGTCTGCACAAAACCGTGTAGTCCCATCCTTCTTGGGCATTAACACTACGGGGGATGCCCAGGGACTATCTGACTCTTCAATGACCCCTAAACGCAACATCTCTTGTATCTCTTGTCGCATCCCTTCTCGTACAGACTCAGGGACGCAGAAGGGGGGTTGTACCCTGGTCTCCCCGAAAACATCCTCTGTCGCTGCCTCAACAACGCCTCCGCCTGCTGTCTCTCCCGGGGACCTAGGTCTTCACCCCAGTGTACCTGGTCCCATATTTTAGACTGAGTCCTTTCCCCTAAGACATCTGGCAAGGGAAGTCTGGCTAAATCCTCTGCTTCAGGTGCACAGATGGCCACTACCTCTTCAGGGCACTCACGATAGGGCTTCAGCACATTCACGTGGAACATGCGGCTAACCCTGGGGTCGTCACAATCGGCGACATTATAGGTGGTGTCGGCTATTTTCCCTTCTACTTGGTAGGGCCCCTGCCATGCAGCTTGGAACTTGTTCTGCCTAGTGGGCTCTAACACCAGGACCTTCTGTCCTATTTCCAAGGTACGTTCTCTGGCCCTCCGATCGTACCATACGCGCTGGCGCCGCTGGGCCACCTGCATGTTCCCACGTATAGCCTTGGTCAGCTCCGGTAGGCGGTCCCAGAATTCCAGCACATAGGGTACAATAGCACTAAGTCTAGGAGTCCCCTTACTCGTCTCCGTATACCAGTTCGAACGGGGAGAACCCCATGGATTCTTGGGCACCTCCCGATAGGCAAACAGTAGGTGTGGCAAGAATTTCTCCCAGTCCCTGTAGGTCCTGGTAAAAGTCCCAATGAGTTGTTTTAACGTCCCGTTAAAGCGTTCACACAACCCTTTGGTTTGCGGGTGATATGGGGCGCTTCTAATGGACTTTACGCCACACAGCTTCCACAGTTGGTTGGTTACCTCTGCTGTAAACTGGGTACCCTGGTCCAAGATAATCTCCTGGGGAAATCCAACCCATGAGAAAACCTGGAGCAGGGCAGCCGGCACCGTCTCTGCCAGTATGTTAGGTAACGCAACCGCCTCTGGATACCGTGTGGTATAATCTACCACTGTCAATATATACCTTTTCCCTGATGGACTGAGTTTGGCTAACGGCCCTATCAGATCGACCGCTAAATGGTTCCTCCACAATGGGGAGGGGGCGTAATTTGGCCTTGCATCGATCTCCCCTCTTGCCAATGCGCTGGCAACTGTCACAGGTCTGGCAGTACTGACGAACATCATAGGTTACCCCCGGCCAAAAGAAGTTTTGTGTCAGACGATGCTTGGTGCGATCGATGCCGAAGTGCCCGGCCAAGGGCATGTCATGAGAGATTTGCAGTAACTCCTGCCTATACTTCTTGGGAACTACCAGCTGTCGTTTTATAGTGGGACTCGTCCCTGTGTGGTGCTGCTTTGTGATCCGGTAGAGGAGTCCCTGCTTCCATACAAACTGTTCCCCTTCCAGTACCCCTCTCCCCTCCTGTGCCTTCCCACAATATCCCTCCAATGAAGGATCCTCAAGTAACTCCTTCTTAAATTCAGCTGGGGTGGCACAAGAAATGCGTCTGGCTATGAGAATATGTGTAGGGCTGGGATGTGTTGCCTGGGCCTCCTCTGATTGTGATTCCGCCTCTGCAGCTCGAGCTTGTCTCCGGGTGGTCAAAGGATATGTCTCAGCCAGAGGGGCAACCGAGAAGGCAGAGAACATGGGTCCCAAGTCATTTCCCAGCAAGACGTCTGCAGGCAAATCCTCCATCAAGCCGACCTCAACAAGGCCATCCCCGACTCCCCAGTTCAGGTGAATCCTGACAGTGGGCAGTCGATGTATGGCTCCCCCTGCTACACGGACTGCCACTGTCCGATCCGTCTTCTCTTGGTCCCGGACGAGATGAGGCTTCACAAGGGTCAAAGTTGCCCCGGAATCTCTTAGTCCCTGCATACGTTTCCCATTAACCCACACGACCTGTCGATGCTGTTGTCAATTATCTGCCCGAGCTGCCTGCACGAGGTCTACTTCATGCAGCACTTCCTCCATCACTTCCACCCCCTGGTTAGTCGTAGCCCCCAATGCCAGTTCAGCTTCACCTTGGTAGCAGTGTATAGCGGCCCGGCTGAAGGTAGCTGTTCCCGCCTTTGGCCACTGGGTATGCGGAGTCCGGTTGGGACATTGTCTTTGCAGGTGGCCCAGCTGATGGCAGGTGTGGCATGGTGCCCCAGGGGGACTGTAGTAGGCCGGGTTTTTAGCTGGTCCCCCACAATCTTCGGTGGTTTGGGGGCCTCCAGGTCCATGGGCGGACCCCTAGCGACCATCTTTGATCCGGACAACTGAGGCCTCCTGGCATCATGATGTTCATTGGCCAGACGAGCGGCCTCCTCAAGAGTCATTGGCCGCCTGTCCCGAAGCCATCCCTGTCTCTCGGGGGTTAGTCCATTAAAGAATTGTTCTAACAAGAAGAGCTGGAGCATGTCCTCCTTAGTGGTTGCTTGGCTCCCTTGTACCCACTGTAGCAGTGAACGCCGTAATATATTTTTATCCGTTTTATAAGTCCGCGGAACTTTTGGCGGTATGCCTCTGATGTCAGCGCATACCGGGCCAAGATCACTTCTTTGATCCACTCATAGTCCATACAGTCCTCATCAGGTACCGTGCGATAGGCGTCTGCTGCCCGGCCGGTCAGCTTGCTGGCCAGAATCTGAACTCGTTCCTCCGGCTTCACGTGAAGGGCACAATGCCGCTCAAAGTCCTATAGAAAGCATCAATGTCTTCCTCTGCCTCCCCCAACTGTCGGAAGGCATTATACTGGATCTTTTTGTGGCTTACTGTTGAAGGTACCTGGTCAGAGGCAAGAGCTCCCCCCTGCTCGCTGACTCTCCTCTCTCCGCTCTGCCATCTCCATCTTGGCTAGCTCTATCCTGGTCCGCTTGGCCATCTTTTCCTTCAGATCAGTACGCACACCTGTCTTTCACTAGGGGGACTTGTCAGGGAGTCACAAAAACACTGAACTTTAGGAAGGCAAAGTTTGACCAGCTTAGAGATGCCCTTAATCTGGTAGACTGGGACAATATCCTCAGAAATAAGAATACAGATAATAAATGGAAAATGTTTAAGAACATCCTAAATAGGCACTGTAAGCGGTTTATACCTTGTGGGAATAAAAGGACTAGAAATAGGAAAAACCCAATGTGGCTAAACAAAGAAGTAAGACAGGCAATTAACAGTAAAAAGAAAGCATTTGCACTACTAAAGCAGGATGGCACCATTGAAGCTCTAAAAAACTATAGGGAGAAAAATACTTTATCTAAAAAACTAATTAAAGCTGCCAAAAAGCAAACAGAGAAGCACATTGCTAAGGAGAGTAAAACTAACCCCAAACTGTTCTTCAACTATATCAATAGTAAAAGAATAAAAACTGAAAATGTAGGCCCCTTAAAAAATAGTGAGGAAAGAATGGTTGTAGATGACGAGGAAAAAGCTAACATATTAAACACCTTCTTCTCCACGGTGTTCACGGTGGAAAATGAAATGCTAGGTGAAATCCCAAGAAACAATGAAAACCCTATATTAAGGGTCACCAATCTAACCCAAGAAGAGGTGCGAAACCGGCTAAATAAGATTAAAATAGATAAATCTCCGGGTCCGGATGGCATACACCCACGAGTACTAAGAGAACTAAGTAATGTAATAGATAAACCATTATTTCTTATTTTTAGGGACTCTATAGCGACGGGATCTGTTCCGCAGGACTGGCACATGGCAAATGTGGTGCCAATATTCAAAAAGGGCTCTAAAAGTGAACCTGGAAATTATAGGCCAGTAAGTCTAACCTATACTGTTGGTAAAATATTTGAAGGGTTTCTGAAGGATGTTATTCTGGATTATCTCAATGAGAATAACTGTTTAACTCCATATCAGCATAGGTTTATGAGAAATCGCTCATGTCAAACCAATCTAATCAGTTTTTATGAAGAGGTAAGCTATAGGCTAGACCACGGTGAGTCATTGGACGTGGTATATCTCGATTTTTCCAAAGCGTTTGATACCGTGCCGCACAAAAGGTTGGTACACAAAATGAGAATGCTTGGTCTGGGGGAAAATGTGTGTAAATGGGTTAGTAACTGGCTTAGTGATAGAAAGCAGGGGGTGGTTATAAATGGTATAGTCTCTAACTGGGTCGCTGTGACCAGTGGGTACCGCAGGGGTCGGTATTGGGACCTGTTCTCTTCAACATATTCATTAATGATCTGGTAGAAGGTTTACACAGTAAAATATTGATATTTGCAGATGATACAAAACTATGTAAAGCAGTTAATACAAGAGAAGATAGTATTCTGCTACAGATGGATCTGGATAAGTTGGAAACTTGGGCTGAAAGGTGGCAGATGAGGTTTAACAATGATAAATGTAAGGTTATACACATGGGAAGAAGGAATCAATATCACCATTGCACACTGAACGGGAAACCACTGGGTAAATCTGACAGGGAGAAGGACTTGGGGATCCTAGTTAATGATAAACTTACCTGGAGCAGCCAGTGCCAGGCAGCAGCTGCCAAGGCAAACAGGATCATGGGGTGCATTAAAAGAGGTCTGGATACACATGATGAGAGCATTATACTGCCTCTGTACAAATCCCTAGTTAGACCGCACATGGAGTACTGTGTCCAGTTTTGGGCACCGATGCTCAGGAAGGATATAATGGAACTAGAGAGAGTACAAAGAAGGGCAACAAAGTTAATAAAGGGGATGGGAGAACTACAATACCCAGATAGATTAGCGAAATTAGGATTATTTAGTCTAGAAAAAAGACGACTGAGGGGCGATCTAATAACCATGTATAAGGGACAATACAAATATCTCGCAGAGGATCTGTTTATACCAAGGAAGGTGATGGGCACAAGGGGGCATTCTCTGCGTCTGGAGGAGAGAAGGTTTTTCCACCAACATAGAAGAGGATTCTTTACTGTTAGGGCAGTGAGAATCTGGAATTGCTTGCCTGAGGAGGTGGTGATGGTGAACTCAGTCGAGGGGTTCAAGAGAGGCCTGGATGTCTTCCTGGAGCAGAACAATATTGTATCATACAATTATTAGGTTCTGTAGAAGGACGTAGATCTGGGGATTTATTATGATGGAATATAGGAATATAGGCTGAACTGGATGGACAAATATCTTTTTTCGGCCTTACTAACTATGTTACTATGTTACTATGTTACATCAGCCATCACCTCTCATATGATCTCTACTGCAGGGTTTGGGCCATAGAACGCCAGTCTGTTCTTTACCTCCCTCTGGAATTCAGTCTCCTCCACGTTCACATTGGGGGGCGCTGCACTGTCGTGTTCCATGATGGCTGCTAGCAAATCCGCTTTTGTTTTGTTGCTGGCGATTAACCCTCGGGCTTCCACCAGATCTTTTAATGTAGTCCTCTTTAACTTCTGGTAGTTGTTTTCCATTCATTCCTTTCCTCCTGTAGATGGGGTATCACATCCCACTGTCTGCCACCAGTGTAACGTGGTCTACCGTGCTGGAGTACCTCTTTAGTACCACCCCGTGTTTCAGGAGGTCCACTCTGCTTTAGCTGGAGTCTGAATGAAGGACCCTGGCTGGAATTGCTTGGTTACATGGGCGCATATAAAAGATCACTGCTTCTCCACGTATTTCCAGTATCATAACACTTTACTCACAGGACACCGAATATATATCACACAGGTACAGAGGGCAGGCCTATTGAAAAGCGGCAGGCCAGACATACATTACAATAGCCACAGGTGGCCGGAGCCTGCCGATATTTACTGTGGGAATTACAAAGGTGGGAGATGTCAGAAGGGGGATATCTTGTCCCCTCTGCCCAGGGGCGCAGCCTGTAGGCTGATGCATTAGGGACATGCCTCTCACATGGAAACTATTATACATACATATAACTGCACAACATAATCTGGGTGCTGAGGGGTTCCGTAACACTGTCCATTGGTGATGAGCGAGTGTACTTGTTGCTTAGGTTTTCCCCAGCACGCTCGGGTGGTCTCCGAGTATTTATGACTGCTCGGAGATTTAGTTTTCATCTCCACAGCTAAATGATTTACAGCTATTAGCCAGCTTGAATACATGTGGGGATTCCCTAGCAACCAGGCAAACCCCACATGTACTCAGGCTGGCTAATAGCTGTAAATCATTCAGCTGCCACGATGAAAACTAAATCTCCGAACACTAACAAATACTCAGAGACCACCCGAGAGTGCTCTGGAAAACCCGAGCAACGAGTATACTCGCTCATCACTACTGTCCATTTATAACGACCATGGACAAGATAAAGATCCCCGACTCCCATCAGGACCACAAGATCCCAGGTACTTTCAGCTGCATCACATTTAATGTGGTGTACTTAATTATATGTGTGGTGGGCCACTGGGGAGGCGCCGGATGTTGCAGAAGTTTCAGTTGGGGCATGTAGTCCCACTGGCAGCAGATAATGATGTCGCGGTAGCTGAAGTGGATCGCTGAATCCCGCAACGCTTCCCTCCTGTCCACAACAATTGTCAGTAGCGGGAGGTGGCACTTATGGATGGTATAGGACCCCCTGAGGGCACTCCTGTAGCGGTGCTGTCTGGGTGCAGGGTTTGGAGCACCCAAGGTGTTTTTGCAATCTCAAGGAGCCAGACATGCAAGTGAACTTGTAAACATAAAAATTTTACTGAAAGAGGTAACGGGGTCCAGTCTCTCTTAAGGGCAAAGTTCACAGTATATTGTGCATATGATTCTCTCCTCATAGGACAAGCGAGGTAATGGCCTCTCAGGGCAGCTGAAGCTCTCTTCACTTGCTACTAGAGGAAGTGCTATGCGGCGTCCAAGAAATATTACACTGATTGAAGGACCTTCACAGATTGGCTCTCTGTGGAAACACACTAAAGTGTGGAAGTCCTCACTATTTCGAGCCTACTGTTCCCTATCACAGGGGGAAGGATAAACAAAGTCAGTGGCGTGGCAGCCATGTGGATCTGGTCCTGTCTAGAAGCAAACAGGATAACCAGCATGTAGAAGAGCACATGTGCAGTGCTATCACTCCTGACTAGAAGACTTCACTCCTTTGGGGAGGAGATTATGTGGAGAAAGATGTCCCCTCAGCATGGACGCAAATAGAAAACTATGATGGGAGCAGTAGTGTTTGCTCCCTTAGGTAGCTTGAACTGCCCAGCACTGGAAGTTACCTTAGGAAGTGTGAGTCCTGAGCTGACCGTTACCTCAAGAAGTATGTGTGAGCCCTGAGCAGGGAGTTACCTCAGGAAGTCTGTGTGAGCCCTGAACTGGGAGTTACCTCAGGAAGTCTGCGTGAGCCCTGAACTGGGAGTTACCTCAGGAAGTCTGCGTGAGCCCTGAACTGGGAGTTACCTCAGGAAGTCTGCGTGAGCCCTGAACTGGGAGTTACCTCAGGAAGTCTGTGTGAGCCCTGAACTGGGAGTTACCTCAGGAAGTCTGTGTGAGCCCTGAACTGGGAGTTACCTCAGGAAGTCTGTGTGAGCCCTGAACTGGGAGTTACCTCAGGAAGTCTGTGTGAGCCCTGAACTGGGAGTTACCTCAGGAAGTCTGTGTGAGCCCTGAACTGGGAGTTACCTCAGGAAGTAACAGTACAGACCAAAAGTTTGGACACACCTTCTAATTTAAAGATTTTTCTGTATTTTCATGACTATGAAAATTGTAAATTCACACTGAAGGCATCAAAACTATGAATTAACACATGTGGAATTATATACTTAAAGGGCACCTGTCACCCCGTTTTTTCCGTATGAGATTAAAATACTGTTAAGTAGGGGCTGAGCTGTGTGTTACAATAGTGTATTTTGTGGACCCTGATTCCCCACCTATGCTGCCGAAATACGTTACCAAAGTCGCCGTTTTCGCCTGTCAATCAGGCTGGTCTGGTCAGATGGGCGTGGTGACATCGCTGTTTCTTCCCCTGGATCTTGCTTATTTTTCTGTTGGTGGCGTAGTGGTTTGCGCATGCCCAAGTGCCGAATCCACTGCATAGATGAAGAAAAAGAGCGCAATCTGCGCTATTCCCCTGGTGATCGGTGGGGGCGGCCATCTTCCTGTGGCCGTGCGTGCGCAGATGGAGCGCTCTGCTGCCCGGGGCTTCAGGAAAATGGCCGCGGGATGCCGCGCGTGCGCAGATGGAGATCGCGGCGGCCATTTTCCTAAAGCAGAGTTCACATCTCGACTTCAGGAAAATGGCCACCGCGATCTCCATCTGCGCACGCGCGGGATCCCGCGGCCATTTTCCTGAAGCCCCGGGCAGCAGAGCGCTCCATCTGCGCACGCTCGGCCACAGGAAGATGGCCGCCCCACCGATCACCAGGGGAATAGCGCAGATTGCGCTCTTTTTCTTCATCTATGCAGTGGATTCGGCACTTGGGCATGTGCAAACCACTACGCCACCAACGGAAAAATAAGCAAGATCTGGGGGAAGAAACAGCGATGTCACCACGCCCATCCGACCAGACCAGCCTGATTGACAGGCGAAAACGGCTACTTTGGTAACGTATTTCGGCAGCATAGGTGGGGAATCAGGGTCCACAAAATACACTATTGTAACGCACAGCTCAGGCCCTATTTAACGGTATTTTTATCTCATACGGAAAAAACGGGGTGACAGGTGCCCTTTAACAAAAAAGTGTGAAACAACTGAAATTATGTCTTATATTCTAGGTTCTTCAAAGTAGCCACCTTTTGCTTTGATGACTGCTTTGCACACTCTTGGCATTCTCTTGATGAGCTTCAAGAGGTAGTCACCGGGAATGGTTTTCACTTCACAGGTGTGCCCTGTCAGGTTTAATAAGTGGGATTTCTCGCCTTATAAATGGGGTTGGGACTATCAGTTGTGTTGTGCAGAAGTCTGGTGGATACACAGCTGATAGTCCTACTGAATAGACTGTTAGCTGCTTTTTTCTTGCCATAATACAAATTCTAAGTAAAGAAAAATGAGTGGCCATCATTACTTTAAGAAATGAAGGTCAATCAGTCCGAAAAATTGGGAAAACTTTGAAATTGTCCCCAAGTGCAGGTGGAAAAACCATCAAGCGCTACAAAGAAACTGGCTCACATGAGGACCGCCCCAGGAAAGGAAGACCAAGAGTCACCTCTGCTTCTGAGGATAAGTTTATCCGAGTCACCAGCCTCAGAAATCTCAGGTTAACAGCATCTCAGATTAGAGACCAGGTCAATGCCACACAGAGTTCTAGCAGCAGACACATCTTTACAACAACTGTTAAGAGGAGACTTTTTGCAGCAGGCCTTCATGGTAAAATAGCTGCTAGGAAACCACTGCTAAGGACAGGCAACAAGCAGAAGAGACTTGTTTGGGCTAAAGAACACAAGACATGGACATTAGACCAGTGGAAATCTGTGCTTTGGTCTGATGAGTCCAAATTTTAGATCTTTGGTTCCAACCACCGTGTCTTTGTGCAACACAGAAAAGGTGAATGGATGGACTCTACATGCCTGGTTCCCACTGTGAAGCATGGAGGAGGAGGTGTGATGGTGTGGGGGGGCTTTGCTGGTGACACTGTTGGGGATTTATTCAAAATTGAAGGCATACTCAACCAGCATGGCTACCACAGCATCTTGCAGCGGCATGCTATTCCATCCGGTTTGCGTTTAGTTGGACCATCATTTATTTTTCAACAGGACAATGACCCCAAACACACCTCCAGGCTGTGTAAGGGCTATTTGACCAAGACGGAGAGTGATGGGGTGCTACGCCAGATGACCTGGCCTCCACAGTCACCAGACCTGAACCCAATCGAGATGGTTTGGGGTGAGCTGGACCGCAGAGTGAAGGCAAAAGGGCCAACAAGTGCTAAGCATCTCTGGGAACTCCTTCAAGATTGTTGGAAGACCATTCCCGGCGACTACCTCTTGAAGCTCATCAAGAGAATGCCAAGAGTGTGCAAAGCAGTCATCAAAGCAAAAGGTGGCTACTTTGAAGAACCTAGAATATAAGACATAATTTCAGTTGTTTCACACTTTTGTTAAGTATATAATTCCACATGTGTTAATTGATAGTTTTGATGCCTTCAGTGTGAATGTACAATTTTCATAGTCATAAAAATACAGAAAAATCTTTAAATGAGAAGGTGTGTCCAAACTTTTGGTCTGTACTGTATGGCTCCCTCCATCCTGGTGTATATGGCTCCTCCATCCTGGTATATATGGCCCCTCCATCCTGGTATATATGGCTCCTCCATCCTGGTATATATGGCCCCTCCATCCTGGTATATATGGCCCCCCAATCCTGGTATATATGGCCCCCCAATCCTGGTATATATGGCCCCCCAATCCTGGTATATATGGCCCCCTCCATCCTGGTATATATGGCCCCCTCCATCCTGGTGTATATGCCCCCATCCATCCCGGTATATATGGCCCCCTCCAACCTGGTGTATATGCCCCCCTCCATCCCGGTATATATGGCCCCTTCATCCTGGTATATATGCCCCCCTCAATCCTGGTATATATGACCCCCTCCTTCCTGGTATATATGGCCCCTTCATCCTGGTATATATGCCCCCCTCCATCCTGGTGTATATGACCCCCTCCTTCCTGGTATATATGCCCCCCTCCATCCTGGTGTATATGGCCCCTCCATCCTGGTATATATGCCCCCCTCCATCCTGGTATATGACCCCCTCCATCCTGGTATATATGCCCCCTCCATCCTGATATATGGCCCCCTCCATCCTGGTATATGACCCCCTCCATCCTGGTATATGGCCCCCTCCATCCTGGTATATATGCCCCCTCCATTCTGGTATATATGCCCCCCTCCATCCTGATATATATGACCCCCTCCCTGGGACATATGGCCCCTCTATTCTGGTATCAATGACCCCCTCCATCCTGGTATATATGCCCCCCTCCATCCAGGTATATATGACCCCCTCCATCCTGGTATATATGCCCCCCTCCATCCAGGTATATATGGCCCCTCCATCCTGGTATATATGCCCCCCTCCATCCAGGTATATATGGCCCCTCCATCCTGGTATATATGCCCCCCCTCCATCCTGGTATATATGCCCCCCTCCATCGTGGTATATATGCCCCCCTCCATCTTGGTATATATGCCCCTCCATCCTGATATATTTGTCCCCCTCCATCCTGGTAAATATGGCCCCCTCCATCCTGGTATATATGTCCTCCTCCAACCTTGTATATATGGCCCCCTCCATCCTGGTATATATGTCCCCTCCATCCTGGTATATATGTCCTCCTCCATCCTTGTATATATGGCCCCCTCCATCCTGGTGTATATGGCCCCTCCATCCTGATATATTTGTCCCCCCTCCATCCTGGTAAATATGGCCCCCTCCATCCTGGTATATATGTCCTCCTCCATCCTGGTATACATGCCCCCCTCAATCCTGGTATATATGGCCCCCTCCATCCTGGTGTATATGGCCCCTCCATCCTGGTATATATGACTCCCTCCATCCTGGTATATATGTCCACCTCCATCCTGGTATATATGGCCCCCTCCATCCTGGTATATATGCACCCTCCATCCTGGTATATATGACCCCCTCCATCCTGGTATATATGGCCCCCTCCATCCAGGTATATATGCCCCCTCCATCCTGGTACATAAGGCCCCCTCCATCCTGGTATATATGTCCACCTCGATCCTGGTATATATGCCCCCTCCATCCTGGTATATATGGCCCCTCCATCGTGTTATATATGCCCCCCTCCATCCTGGTATATATGCCCCCCTCCATCCTGGTATATATGCCTCCCTCTATCCTGGTATATATGTCCACCTCCATCCTGGTATATATGCCCCCCTCCATCCAGGTATATATGCCCCCCATCCATCCTGGTATATATGCCCCCCTCCATCCTGGTATATATGCCCCCTCCATCCTAGTATATATGCCCCTCTCCATCCTGGTATATATGATCCCCCCATCCTGGTCTTTATGGCCCCTCCATCCTGGTATATATGGCCACCTCAATCCTGGTGTATATGGCCCCTCTATCGTGGTGTATATGCCCCCTCCATCCTGGTATATATGGCCCCTCTATTCTGGTGTATATGGCCCCCTCCATCCTGGTACATATGTCCCCTCCATCCTGGTATATATGACTCCCTCCATCCTGGTATATATTATTATTATTATTTATTGTTATAGCGCCATTTATTCCATGGCGCTTTACAAGTGAGGAGGGGTATACATAATAAAAACAAGTACAATAATCTTGAACAATACAAGTCATAACTGGTACAGGAGGAGTGAGGACCCTGCCCGCGAGGGCTCACAATCTACAAGGGATGGGTGAGAATACAGTAGGTGAGGATAGAGCTGATCGTGCAGCGGTTGGTTGATCGGTGGTTACTGCAGGTTGTAGGCTTGTCGGAAGAGGTGGGTCTTCAGATTCTTTTTGAAGGTTTCGATGGTGGGCGAGAGTCTGATGTGTTGTGGTAGAGGGTTCCAGAGTAGGGGTGATACGCGAGAGAAATCTTGTATACGATTGTGGGAAGAGGAGATAAGAGGGGAGTAGAGAAGGAGATCTTGTGAGGATCGGAGGTTGCGTGTAGGAAAGTACCGGGAGATGAGGTCACAGATGTAAGGAGGAGACAGGTTGTGGATGGCTTTGTACGTCATGGTTAGGGTTTTGTACTGGAGTCTCTGGGCAATGGGGAGCCAGTGAAGGGATTGACAGAGGGGAGAGGCCGGAGAATAGCGGGGGGACAGGTGGATTAGTCGGGCAGCAGAGTTTAGAATAGATTGGAGGGGTGCGAGAGTGTTTGAGGGGAGGCCACAGAGCAGGAGGTTGCAGTAGTCAAGACGAGAGATGATGAGGGCATGGACTAGGGTTTTTGCAGATTCTTGGTTGAGGAATGAACGGATTCGTGAAATATTTTTGAGTTGAAGTCGGCAGGAAGTGGAAAGGGCTTGGATGTGTGGTTTGAAGGAGAGATCAGCGTCAAGGATAACCCCGAGGCAGCGAGCTTGTGGGACTGGGGAGAGTGGGCAGCCATTTACTGTAATGGATAGGTTCGTTGGGGGGGTCACGTGAGATGGGGGAAAGATGATGAATTCTGTTTTGTCCATGTTAAGTTTCAGAAATTTAGCGGAGAAGAAGGATGAAATAGTGGACAGACATTGAGGGATTCTGGTTAGTAGGGAGGTGATATCTGGTCCAGAGATGTAGATCTGTGTGTCATCAGCATAGAGGTGATACTGAAAGCCATGAGATTCTATGAGCTGTCCCAGGCCAAAGGTGTAAATGGAGAAGAGCAGGGGCCCAAGGACTGAACCTTGTGGGACTCCGACAGATAGGGGGCGAGGTGAGGAGGTGGTGTGTGAGTGGGAGACGCTGAATGTCCGGTCTGTTAGGTATGATGAGATCCAGGATAGGGCCAAGTCTGTGATGCCAAGGGATGAGAGGGTCTGTAATAATAGGGAATGGTCCACTGTGTCAAAGGCAGCCGACAGGTCGAGGAGGAGGAGAACAGAGTAGTGTCGCTTGCTCTTGGCGGTTAAAAGGTCAGTGGTGACCTTAGTTAGGGCAGTTTCAGTGGAATGGTGTGGCCGGAAGCCAGATTGTAAGCGGTCAAAGAGGGAGCAAGAAGAGAGATGGGAGGACAGTTCAAGGTAGACGTGTTGTTCCAGTAGTTTTGAGGCATAGGGGAGAAGTGATATAGGGCGATAGCTAGATACAGAGGATGGGTCAAGAGAGGGCTTTTTGAGGATAGGTGTGATGGAGGCATGTTTAAAGCTTGAGGGGAAAACACCATTTGTTAGTGATAGGTTGAAGAGATGGGTTAGGGTTGGGATGAAGATTGTGGTGAGGTTTGGGATGAGGTGGGTTGGGAGCGGGTCAAGTGCACAGGTGGTGAGATGCGATCTTGAGAGTAGAGTGGCGAGTTGATCTTCTGTAATGGTGGAGTAGTTGGTTTTGGAGGTGGAGGGTAGGGAAGTTGGGAGGAAGGGCTCTGGGGCTTGTTGACCAAAACTGTCTCTGATGTTATCAATCTTCTGCTTGAAGAATGAGGCAAAGTCTTCAGCAGAGATAAGTGAGGAGGGAGGAGGTGCTGGGGGACGGAGGAGAGAATTGAAGGTGTTGAATAACTGTTTAGGGTTGTGAGATAGGGAGGATATGAGAGATGAGAAGTAGGTTTGTTTAGCTGTGGCGAGTGCGGTCTTGAAAGTAGTGAGGGACTGTTTGAATGCGATTAAGTGGTCGTTGGAGTGGGATCTTTTCCATCTGCGCTCAGCAGCCCTGGAAGCTCGCCTCAGTTCTTTGGTCAGGCTGGTGTGCCAGGGCTGTCTGTTGATTTTGCGAGCTTTGGTATGTGTAAGTGGGGCAGCAGATTCCAAAGCTACAGCTATTGTGGTGTTGTATAGAGCGGCAGCGTCATCCGCATTGTGTATGGAAATTATGTCTGTGAGAGGGAGGAGGGATTCAGAGAATGAATGTAGGTCAAGATGTTTAAGATTTCTGCGAGGGTGTGAAAGTTTGTGGGGTGGGGACTCTAGGCATGGAGTGGAGAGAGATGAGAATGTGAGAAGGTTGTGGTCAGAGAGAGGAAGAGGCGAGTTAGAGAGGTTAGATAGGGAGCAGAGGCGGGTGAAGATGAGGTCCAGTGTGTGACCATCTTTGTGAGTGGCTGCAGAAGACCATTGAGTGAGGCCGAAGGAGGAAGAGAGAGATAGAAGTTTAGTGGCAGCTGAGAGGGAAGTGTCAATGGGTATGTTGAAATCGCCCATGATGATAGTGGGGATGTCCGCAGAAAGGAAATGAAGTAGCCAGGTGGTGAAGTGGTCAAAGAAGGTGGTGGCTGGCCCTGGGGGGCGGTAAATGACAGCTATATATATATGTCCACCTCCATCCTGGTATATATGGCCCCCTCCATCCTGGTATATATGCACCCTCCATCCTGGTATATATGACCCCCTCCATCCTGGTATATATGGCCCCCTCCATCCAGGTATATATGCCCCCTCCATCCTGGTACATAAGGCCCCCTCCATCCTGGTATATATGTCCACCTCGATCCTGGTATATATGCCCCCTCCATCCTGGTATATATGGCCCCTCCATCGTGTTATATATGCCCCCCTCCATCCTGGTATATATGCCCCCCTCCATCCTAGTATATATGCCTCCCTCTATCCTCGTATATATGTCCACCTCCATCCTGGTATATATGCCCCCCTCCATCCAGGTATATATGCCCCCCATCCATCCTGGTATATATGCCCCCCTCCATCCTGGTATATATGCCCCCTCCATCCTGGTATATATGATCCCCCCATCCTGGTCTTTATGGCCCCTCCATCCTGGTATATATGGCCACCTCAATCCTGGTGTATATGGCCCCTCTATCGTGGTGTATATGCCCCCTCCATCCTGGTATATATGGCCCCTCTATTCTGGTATATATGGCCCCCTCCATCCTGGTATATATGACCCCTCTATTCTGGTGTATATGGCCCCCTCCATCCTGGTACATATGTCCCCTCCATCCTGGTATATATGCCCCCTCCATCCTGGTACATATGGCCCCTCTATTCTGGTATATATGGCCCCCTCCATCCTGGTATATATGGCCCCTCTATTCTGGTGTATATGGCCCCCTCCATCCTGGTACATATGCCCCCGCCACCCTGGTATATATGTCCCCCTCCATCCTGGTATATATGCCCCCTCCATCCTGGTATATATGACCCCCTCCATCCTGGTATATATGGCCCCTCCTTCCTGGTATATATGCCCCCCTCCAATCTGGTATATATGGCCCCCTCCATCCTGGTATATATGGCCCCCTCCATCCTGGTATATATGCCCCCTCCATTCAGGTATATATGACCCCCTCCATCCTAGCATATATGTCCCCCTCCATCCTGGTATATATGCCCCCTCCTTCCTGGTATATATGACCCCTGTTGTGAACTCTGTTCTTGAACTCCCTCCTGTGGTCAGGAATGGTATTTCTGTGAGTTCTGTCCGTGGGTTCCCTCTGGTGGCTGAAAGTGGAGCTGCTGGTCTGGAGGTGGCTTCCTCAGCTGCATCGTTTAAGACTGGGCTGGTTCCTCTATTTAACTCTGCTCAGATCGTTACCTGATGCCAGTTGTCAATGTATCGGTACTGGTTCAGATCTCTCTTGGATCTCCTGATGACCTGTCTACTTCAGCAGAAGCTAAGTCCCTGTTAAGCTCATTTGTTGTTCATTTGTGTGCTGAATATATTTCTGAGTACCTGCTAAGTTTTTCCAGCTGGCTATCATGATATTGTCTCGCTAGCTGGTAGCTCTGGGTTGCAGAGTGGCACCTACCGCGCCGTGAGTCGGCGCGGGGGGTTTCTTGCTCACTCTGCGTGGCTTTTGTAGTTTTTTGTGCTGACATCAAA